>NC_091290.1:70191329-70203829 GCF_032444005.1 Ranitomeya imitator | reverse complement strand
GGACGGCAGTGAACATAGGTGTATAGTGTGTGTATATATAGGACCGGCTGTGTACATAGGTGTATAGTGTGTGTGTGGGTATATATATGAACGGCAGTGTACATAGGTGTATATATAGGACCGGCTGTGTACATAGGTGTATAGTGTGTGTGTGGGTATATATATGAACGGCAGTGTACATAGGTGTATATATAGGAACTGCAGTGTTCATAGGTGTATAGTGTGTGTATACATACAGGAATGGCTGTGTACATAGGTGTATAGTGTGTGTATACATACAGGAATGGCTGTGTACATAGGTGTATAGTGTGTGTGTGTGTGTGTGTGTATATATAGGAACGGCGGTGTACATAGGTGTATAGTGTGTGTATATATAGGAACGGCAGTGTACATAGGTGTATAGTGTGTGTATATATATAGGAACGGCAGTGTACATAGGTGTATAGTGTGTGTATACATACAGGAATGGCTGTGTACATAGGTGTATAGTGTGTGTATACATACAGGAATGGCTGTGTACATAGGTGTATAGTGTGTGTGTGTGTGTATATATAGGAACTGCGGTGTACATAGGTGTATAGTGTGTGTATATATATAGGAACGGCAGTGTACATAGGTGTATAGTGTGTGTATATATATAGGAACGGCAGTGTACATAGGTGTATAGTGTGTGTATACATACAGGAATGGCTGTGTACATAGGTGCATAGCAATGTATGCTGTACATAGTTCATATACACTGCTCAAAAAATAAAATTAAAATAAAGGGAACACTTAAACAACAGAATATAACTCCAAGTAAATCAAACTTCTGTGAAATCAAACTGTCCACTTAGGAAGCAACACTGTTTGACAATTTCACCTGCTGTTGTGCAAATGGAATCCAAAACAGATGGAAATTATTGGCAATTACCAAAATATTTAGAATTGAGAGTCCTCAGTGGTTGATACCTTTTTAATGGCTAACTGAAAAGATGGTAACATATTGCAAGCTTTCGAGACTACACAGGTCCCTTCATCAGGCAAGACTGAGGACAAGATATATATCTTTCCTGTATCAAAATGGAGGATACCAGAATGTACCGCATCTTTATGGCAATTACCAAGACACAGTCAATAAAGGAGTGGTTCTGCAGGTGGGGACCACAGACTACATCTCAGTACCAATGCTTTCTGGCTGATGTTGTGGTCACTTTTGAATGTTGGCTGTGCTTTCCCACTCGTGGTAGCATGAGACGGGCTCTACAACCCACACAAGTGGCTCAGGTAGTGCAGCTCATCCAGGATGGCACATCAAGGCGAGCTGTGGCAAGAAGGTTTGCTGTGTCTGTCAGCGTAGTGTCCAGAGGCTGGAGGCGCTATCAGTAAACAGGCCAGTACACCAGGAGATGTGGAGGGGGCCGTAGGAGGGTAACAACCCAGCAGCAGGACCGCTATCTCAGCCTTTGTGCAAGGAGGAGCACTGCCAGAGACCTGCAAAATTACCTGCAGCTGGCCACAAATGTGCATGTGTCTGCACAAACGGTTAGAAACCGACTCCATGAGGATGGTCTGAGTGCCCGACGTCCACAGATGGGGGTTGTGCTCATAGCCCAGCACCGTGCAGGATGCTTGGCATTTGCCACAGAACACCAGGATTGGCAAATTCGCCATTGGCGCCCTGTGCTCTTCACAGATGAAAGCAGGTTCACACTCAGCATATGTGACAGAGTCTGGAGACGCTGTGGAGAGTGATCTGCTGCCTGCAGCATCCTTCATCATGACTGGTATGGCAGTGGGTCAGTAATGGTGTTTAGGTGGCATTTCTTTGGAGGGCCACACAGCCCTCCATGTGCTCACTAGAGGTAGCCTGACTGCCATTAGGTACCGAGATGAGATCCTCAGATCCCTTGTGAGACCATATGCTGGTGCGGTTGGCCCTTGGTTCCTCCTAATGCAGGACAATGCCAGAGTTCATGTGGTTGGATCGTGTCAGCAGTTCCTGCAAGATGAAGACATTGAAGCTATGGACTGGCCCGCCCTTTCCCCCAGACCTGAATCCGATTGAACACATCTGGGACATCATGTCTCGCACCATCCACCAACGTCACGCTGCACCACAGATTGTCCAGGAGTTGGATGCTTTAGTCCAGGTCTGGGAGGAGATCCCTCAGGAGAACTTCTGCCACCTCATCAGGAGCATGCCCGGATCTGAGGAAGATTAAGACCTGAGGAAGGGAACACCCAAAATGTGTTGGTGCCACTTATTCATACACACACACACACACACACCTACACCTTGTACATGCCCGGTTGGGGGACACAGGAGCATCCCCCCAAATATACTGGTACCTTCGGTTATTTGTTGTCTGCCTTTTTTTCCAAAATCTGGAAATAAGTTAGAGTTCCCGTTCCTCTGCTTGGCACTCCAGAGGAATGCTGAGATGGCGAGCACATGCACATGGCTGTTTGTTGTAGATTATTCAGTCTTCTGTAAAGAAAAATGATAAATTCTATCAGTTAACCAAAATTGTATGAACAAATGAGCTGCACTTTTTAGTTTTCTATGTACTGAGATTGAATTCTAGATGTGGACCGTGTCAGTTTCATGTACAGGTCTAGCGTCGTCCCTAATGCCCATCAGCGGGGCTGAACAAATCGCTCGTCAATAGGAACGTGCATAGACAGTGATGGAAACCAGTAAATAAAATGGTTGGTGGTACATCGGCTGCCCGGCCAGTGGGATTTGTCCAGCCCTGGTCATCAGAACGATGTGAAGTACAGAGTTTGAGACTTTTATTCTTTTTCCTTTTGGTTTCAGCACATCTCCCAGGATTCATGGCCTCCGGGCGTTGAAGGCTAGAGCAGGGCGGATACAGAGGAGGACACTGCATTTGGAAGTCTCCATTGCCACCCATTGTATGTCAGTTTTTGATAAGTGGATAAACTCTTCTGGTGCATCTCACAGGTAATCAGATCTAGTGCTTTTTTGTTGAATTTTTCTGAAATATTATTGATCTTGAGATAGCCAATTTATTTCCGTCACTACCAAATGATATATTTAATATACTAAAATATGTCCTAATTTACTGATCGAGAGGGGTGTGACTGCCTCCCCTCCCCCACCCCCCAGCAATCCGCACACTTATGTTATTACATAGCCCCATCCCCTTATGCCGGAGTGTCCTGTTCTCAATTACTCACTTGAAAACTAAGTCCTCTAATTGTAGAGACAAATTAACGAGAGAGAATTCTGTACAGAATGTAAAATCCTGCATGACGTTTTGGCAAATATTAGGTTTGTAATCTTTTCTACCACTGCCGGTCCCTTGACATGTCATCTGTAGTGATGTATCGTACTACGACCGTGATTGACCACCGCACTCAGCATGTCCTTGCAGCCTTTAGAGTGGAGGAGGGGGAAATAATGCTTTTGGGAACCTTTTTTTAACGTGTTTTTTTTTTTTTTTTTGATAATTGCCAAACCCCATTAAAACCCCAACCATATATCAGTAGTCAGTAGTCAGTAGTCCTGCCTCTCCGTATCTGGGGCTGTGAATTTCTGACTAGGAATAAGGTCTAATGGGTTACTGGGCATGGTGCACAAGGGGGTGTTTGGATCAGGGTTTGATGTGTAACTGCAAAACCAGGAATTGATTTAACCCTGCTGTTCTGTTGGTCAAAAATGACCGACTTTGAACTTCAATATTCTTTAAAATATTCAAGATGCGGCTCTGAAACCCGTGGCCGACCGACCCATCCTCATTTAAGTCAATCAACCACAAGTTTCAGAACCGCATCTTGAACACCCCAAAAAATACCAAAGTTCAAAATAGGTCTCCCCAGACCGAACAGAACAGCAGGGTTAAAGAGTGGAAAAGCATAAAGAAAATAGTTTCTTTTTTTAGGATGGGGATATTTTACTACAACCCAGAAGAACAGGAGGTTGTTCTTGTGTGTATAGTCTATATTAGGTTTTATTGAGCTATCTCATGCCAGACATTGCTTTCAGATTGCTAGGATCATTATGACTGATCTGCGGTGGGCCATTGTTTGTTCCTCACCTACAGCTTTGTCGTGTCTACCACGTGGACAGCCATGGCCGTCCATGCAGTAAGGCTAGACAAAATGTCCTGTATAAAAAATCACTGTATTTTTTGTTTCCTTGTTTTCTTCACATTTTTTGAACACTATATATATATATATATATATATATATATATATATATATATATATATATATATATATATATATATATATATATATATACTAGATGGCAGCCCGATTCTAAAGAATCGGGAGTCTAGAATCCATATATACTTTATTTATTCAAATGTAAGAATAATACAATTAATAAATAATAGTAAGAAAGAACAAAAAATGGCTGCACTCACCAGCTCTTGACAATTCTTGTTATTTAAGGTACAGTTACACAGGATCCATGAACATGCTTATGAGGGGAGGTATGAAAGACATCAGACTTAGCACGCTGTTTGCGCTTACGTGCGGCATCGGCGGCTTTTCGCTCTGCATCATTACCATACTTTCTATCAGACCTGATCTTACGTGCGGCATCATAAGCTTTGGACTCTGTGTCATTAGTATCCTTACTATTAGAGCTCATGTTGGCTAAGCTAAACAGCTTTAAGCGTGGTGGTGGCAAACAACAGGTTAATAAGAGGCAGTGTCAGGTAGTAGGAAAATAGCCAGTTAATAATAGGCAATAGTTCTTTGCAGGAATGCAGATATTAATAAATAAGCAGTTTATATTGCAGAGAAATTGCTGGGCAATAATGGACAATGTCCTTATGTGGCAAATAATAGAGCAATATACCCAATGTGGCAAAGAAGAGGTTAATAAACGGCAGTCTCTCAGTATAACAGTCAGTGAATAATAGGCAGTATATGGAGAAAACACCAAACAAAAGTTCAAAATTGGTGTGAAAATGTCACTGAACCACTTCACAACTAAATATATATAGTTTTGGTAAATGGTATTATCATTTTTTTGACGAAATTCGGCAGGAGCTTTTAGAGCAACGTCACTGGGCCCGCCTCCACGCAGTAGAAACTTGCTGTGAGGTAAAAATTCAAAAATCACACCAAAATGGCGGGCGGAGTGTGTCACAGTACGGCACGTTTCTGATTGGTCGCTCGCAGCAGGCGGCAACCAATCAGACACTGGACACTGTTGACGTCACTTAGCTCCGGACATTAGCTCCGGACATTATCTCCGCACATTAGCTCCGGACATTAGCTCCGGACATTAGCAGGAAGTAGTATTCTAGGCAATTATATATTAGATATACAATATATAATTGCCTAGAATACTACTTCCTGCTAATGTCCGGAGCTAATGTCCGGAGCTAATGTCCGGAGATAAGTGACGTCAACAGTGTCCAGTGTCTGATTGGTTGCCGCCTGCTGCGAGCGACCAATCAGAAATGTGCCGTACTGTGACACACTCCGCCCGCCATTTTGGTGTGATTTTTGAATTTTTACCTCACAGCAAGTTTCTACTGCGTGGAGGCGGGCCCAGTGACGTTGCTCTAAAAGCTCCTGCCGAATTTCGTCAAAAAAATGATAATACCATTTACCAAAACTATATATATTTAGTTGTGAAGTGGTTCAGTGACATTTTCACACCAATTTTGAACTTTTGTTTGGTGTTTTCTCCATATACTGCCTATTATTCACTGACTGTTATACTGAGAGACTGCCGTTTATTAACCTCTTCTTTGCCACATTGGGTATATTGCTCTATTATTTGCCACATAAGGACATTGTCCATTATTGCCCAGCAATTTCTCTGCAATATAAACTGCATATTTATTAATATCTGCATTCCTGCAAAGAACTATTGCCTATTATTAACTGGCTATTTTCCTACTACCTGACATTGTTCTTAACCCCTCTGTGACCTTAGACGTACTATCCCGTCGAGGTGCCCTGGGCTTATCTGACCCTGGACGGGATAGTACGTCATAGCCGATCGGCCGCGCTCACGGGGGGAGCGCGGCCGGGTGTCAGCTGCTTATCGCAGCTGACATCCGGCACTATGTGCCAGGAGCGGTTACGGACCGCCCCCGACACATTAACCCCTGGCACACCGCGATCAAAGATGATCGCGATGTGCCGGCGGTGCAGGGAAGCACCGCGCAGGGAGGGGGCTCCCTGCGGGCTTCCCTGAGACCCCCGGAGCAACGCGATGTGATCGCGTTGCTGCGAGGGTCTCACCTCCCTCCCTGCTCCCTCCAGCCCCGGATCCAAGATGGCCGCGGATCCGGGTCCTGCAGGGAGGGAGGTGGCTTCACAGAGCCTGCTCAGAGCAGGCACTGTGAAGGCTGCAGCGCTGCATGTCAGATCAGTGATCTGACAGAGTGCTGTGCACACTGTCAGATCACTGATCTGTGATGTCCCCCCCTGGGACAAAGTAAAAAAGTAAAAAAAAAAATTTCCAAATGTGTAAAAAAAATTAAAAAAAAATATTCCAAAATAATGAAAAAAAAAAAAAAATATTATTCCCATAAATACATTTCTTCATCTAAATAAAAAAAAAACCAATAAAAGTACACATATTTAGTATCGCCGCGTCCGTAACGACCCGACCTATAAAACTGTCCCACTAGTTAACCCCTTCAGTAAACACCGTAAGAAAAAAAAAAAAACGAGGCAAAAAACAACGCTTTATTATCATACCGCCGAACAAAAAGTGGAATAACACGCGATCAAAAGGACAGATATAAATAACCATGGTACCGCTGAAAGCGTCATATTGTCCCGCAAAAAACGAGCCGCCATACAGCATCATCAGCAAAAAAATAAAGTTATAGTCCTGAGAATAAAGCGATGCAAAAATAATTATTTTTTCTGTAAAATCGTTTTTATCGTATAAAAGCGCCAAACCATAAAAAAATGATATAAATGAGGTATCGCTGTAATCGTACTGACCCGAAGAATAAAACTGATTTATCAATTTTACCAAACGCGGAACGGTATAAACGCCTCCCCCAATAGAAATTCATGAATAGCTGGTTTTTGGTCATTCTTCCTCACACAAAAATCGGAATAAAAAGCGATCTAAAAATGTCACGTGCCCGAAAATGTTTTCAGTAAAAACGTCAACTCGTCCCGCAAAAAACAAGACCTCACATGACTCTGTGGACCAAAATATGGAAAAATTATAGCTCTCAAAATGTGGTATTGCAAAAAATATTTTTTGCAATAAAAAGGGTCTTTCAGTGTGTGACGGCTGCCAATCATAAAAATCCGCTAAAAAACTCGCTATAAAAGTAAATCAAACCCCCCTTCATCACCCCCTTAGTTAGGGAAAAATAAAAAAAAAATGTATTTATTTCCATTTTCCCATTAGGGTTAGGGCTAGGGTTAGGGCTAAGGCTAGGGTTAGGGCTAGGGTTAGGGTTGGGGCTACAGTTAGGGTTGGGGCTAAAGTTAGGGTTAGGGTTTAGATTACATTTACAGTTGGGAATAGGGTTGGGATTAGGGTTAGGGGTGTGTCAGGGTTAGAGGTGTGGTTAGGGTTACCGTTGGAATTGGGGTTAGGGGTGTGTTTAGTTTAGGATTTCAGTTATAATTGGGGGGTTTCCACTGTTTCGGCACATCAGGGGCTCTCCAAACACGACATGGCGTCCGATCTCAATTCCAGCCAATTCTGCGTTGAAAAAGTAAAACAGTGCTCCTTCCCTTCCTAACTCTCCTGTGTGCCCAAACAGGGGTTTACCCTCACATATGGGGTATCAGCGTACTCAGGACAAATTGGACAACAACTTTTGTGGACCAATTTCTCCTGTTACCCTTGGGAAAATACAAAACTGGGGGCTAAAAAATAATTTTTGTGGGAAAACAAAAAGATTTTTTATTTTCACGGCTCTGCGTTATAAACTGTAGTGAAACACTTGGGGGTTCAAAGTTCTCACAACACATCTAGATAAGTTCATTGAGGGGTCTAGTTTCCAATATGGGGTCACTTGTGGGGGGTTTCTACTGTTTAGGTACATTAGGGGCTCTGCAAACGCAATGTGACGCCTGCAGACCAATCCATCTAAGTCTGCATTCCAAATGATGCTCCTTCCCTTCCGAGCCCTCCCATGCGCCCAAACGGTGGTTCCCCCCCCACATATCGGGTATCAGTGTACTCAGGACAAATTGGACAACAACATTTCGGGTCCAATTTCTCCTGCTAACCTTGGAAAAATACAAAACTGGGGGCTAAAATATAATTTTTGTGGAAAAAAAAATATTTTTTATTTGCACGGCTCTGCGTTATAAACTGTAGTGAAATACTTGGGGGTTCAAAGCTCTCACAACACATGAAGATGAGTTCCTTAGGGGGTCTACTTTCCAAAATGGTGTCACTTGTGGGGGGTTTCTACTGTTTAGGTACATTAGGGGCTCTGCAAACGCAATGTGACGCCTGCAGACCATTCCATCTAAGTCTGCATTCCAAATGGCGCTCCTTCCCTTCCGAGCCCTCCCATGCGCCCAAACGGTGGTTCCCCCCCACATATGGGGTATCAGCGTACTCAGGACAAATTGGACAACAACTTTTGGGGTCCAATTTCTCCTGTTACCCTCGGGAAAATACAAAACTGGGGGCTAAAATATAATTTTTGTGAAAAAATATCATTTTTTATTTTTACGGTTCTGCATTATAAACTTCTGTGAAGCACTTGGTGGGTCAAAGTGCTCACCACACATCCAGATAAGTTCCTTAGGGGGTCTACTTTCCAAAATGGTGTCACTTGTGGGGGGTTTCCATGTTTAGGCACATCAGTGGCTCTCCAAACGCAACATGGCGTCCCATCTCAATTCCTGTCAATTTTGCATTGAAAAGTCAAACGGCGCTCCTTCCCTTCCGAGCTCTCCCATGCGCCCAAACAGTGGTTTACTGCCACATATGGGGTATCAGCATACTCAGGGCAAATTGTACAACAACTTTTGGAGTCCATTTTCTCCTGTTACCCTTGGTAAAATAAAACAAATTGGAGCTGAAGTAAATTTTTTGTGTAAAAAAGTTAAATGTTCATTTTTATTTAAACATTCCAAAAATTCCTATTAAACACCTGAAGGGTTAATAAACTTCTTGAATTTGGTTTTGAGCACCTTGAGGGGTGCAGTTTTTAGAATGGTGTCACACTTGGGTATTTTCTATCATATAGACCCCTCAAAATGACTTCAAATGAGACGTGGTCCCTAAAAAAAAATGGTGTTGTAGAAATGAGAAATTGCTGGTCAACTTTTAACCCTTATAACTCCCTAACAAAAAAAAAATTGGTTCCAAAATTATGCTGATGTAAAGGAGACATGTGGGAAATGTTACTTATTAAGTATTTTGTGTGACATATCTCTGTGATTTAATTGCATAAAAATTCAAAGTTTGAAAATTGCGAAATTTTCAAAATTTTCGCCAAATTTCCGTTTTTTTCACAAATAAACGCAGGTACTATCAAATAAATTTTACCACTATCATGAAGTACAATATGTCACGAGAAAACAATGTCAGAATCACCAGGATCCGTTGAAGCGTTTCGGAGTTATAACCTCATAAAGGGACAGTGGTCAGAATTGTAAAAATTGGCCCGGTCCATAACGTGCAAACCACCCTTGGGGGTAAAGGGGTTAAGCAAAGAACCGTTGTTGTGGCATTTGCCACAACACGCAAAGTTGTCGTCTGATGTCTTTCATCCCTCCCCTCATAAGCATGTTCATGGATCCTGTGTAACTGTACCTTAAATAACAAGAATTGTCAAGAGCTGGTGAGTGCAGCCATTTTTTGTTCTTTCTTACTATTATTTATTAATTGTATTATTTTTACATTTGAATAAATAAAGTATATATGGATTCTAGACTCCCGATTCTTTAGAATCGGGCTGCCATCTAGTGTGTATATATATATATATATATATATATATATATATATATATATATATATATATATATATATATATATATATATATATATATATATATATATATATATATATATATACACACACACACAGACACACACACACACACACACACACACACACACACACACACACACACACACTTGTCTAAGGGTCACTTCTGTCTGTCTGTCCTTCTGTCACGGTTATTTGTTCGCTGATTGGTCTCGGCAGATGCCTGTCATGGCTGCCGCGACCAATCAGCGACGGGCACAGTCCGATTAGTTGCTCCCCTGCACTCACTGCCCGGCGCCCGCTCCGTAATCCCCTCCACTCACCGCTCACACAGGGTTAATGGCAGCGGTAACGGCCCGCGGTATAACGCGCTCCGTTACCGCTGCTATTAACCCTGTATGTCCCATGCAGCATCAATAGTAAAAATAGGTCATGTTAAAAATAATAAAAAAAACAAAAAACCTGCTATACTCACCCTCCGCCCTGGGACCGGAAGCTGCCGCTTGCAATGGAGCGGTCCCGGGAGCGTGGCGAGGAGCGGCAAAGGCGGCGGATGGGGAGTATTGCAGGACTTCCAACGGGCCTTCGGAAGGTGAGTATATGTTTATTTTCAGCTTATGTATGTATATATACAGTGGGGCAAAAAAGTATTTAGCCAGTCAGCAATAGTGCAAGTTCCACCACTTAAAAAGATGAGAGGCGTCTGTAATTTACATCATAGGTAGACCTCAACTGTGGGAGACAAACTGAGAAAAAAAAATCCAGAAAATCACGTTGTCTGTTTTTTTAACATTTTATTTGCATATTATGGTGGAAAATAAGTATTTGATCAGAAACAAACAATCAAGATTTCTGGCTCTCACAGACCTGTAACTTCTTCGTTAAGAGTCTCCTCTTTCCTCCACTCATTACCTGTAGTAATGGCACCTGTTTAAACTTGTTATCAGTATAAAAAGACACCTGTGCACACCCTCAAACAGTTTGACTCCAAACTCCACTATGGTGAAGACCAAAGAGCTGTCAAAGGACACCAGAAACAAAATTGTAGCCCTGCACCAGGCTGGGAAGACTGAATCTGCAATAGCCAACCAGCTTGGAGTGAAGAAATCAACAGTGGGAGCAATAATTAGAAAATGGAAGACATACAAGACCACTGATAATCTCCCTCGATCTGGGGCTCCATGCAAAATCCCACCCCGTGGGGTCAGAATGATCACAAGAACGGTGAGCAAAAATCCCAGAACCACGCGGGGGGACCTAGTGAATGAACTGCAGAGAGCTGGGACCAAAGTAACAAGGCCTACCATAAGTAACACACTACGCCACCATGGACTCAGATCCTGCAGTGCCAGACGTGTCCCACTGCTTAAGCCAGTACATGTCCGGGCCCGTCTGAAGTTTGCTAGAGAGCATTTGGATGATCCAGAGGAGTTTTGGGAGAATGTCATATGGTCTGATGAAACCAAACTGGAACTGTTTGGTAGAAACACAACTTGTCGTGTTTGGAGGAAAAAGAATACTGAGTTGCATCCATCAAACACCATACCTACTGTAAAGCATGGCGGTGGAAACATCATGCTTTGGGGCTGTTTCTCTGCAAAGGGGCCAGGACAACTGATCCGGGTACATGAAAGAATGAATGGGGCCATGTATCATGAGATTTTGAGTGCAAACCTCCTTCCATCAGCAAGGGCATTGAAGATGAAATGTGGCTGGGTCTTTCAACATGACAATGATCCAAAGCACACCGCCAGGGCAACGAAGGAGTGGCTTCGTAAGAAGCATTTCAAGGTCCTGGAGTGGCCTAGCCAGTCTCCAGATCTCAACCCTATAGAAAACCTTTGGAGGGAGTTGAAAGTCCGTGTTGCCAAGCGAAAAGCCAAAAACATCACTGCTCTAGAGGAGATCTGCATGGAGGAATGGGCCAACATACCAACAACAGTGTGTGGCAACCTTGTGAAGACTTACAGAAAACGTTTTACCTCTGTCATTGCCAACAAAGGATATATTACAAAGTATTGAGATGAAATTTTGTTTCTGACCAAATACTTATTTTCCACCATAATATGCAAATAAAATGTTAAAAAAACAGACAATGTGATTTTCTGGATTTTTTTTTCTCAGTTTGTCTCCCATAGTTGAGGTCTACCTATGATGTAAATTACAGACGCCTCTCATCTTTTTAAGTGGTGGAACTTGAACTATTGCTGACTGACTAAATACTTTTTTGCCCCACTGTATATATATATATATATATATCTGAATGTGTGTGTGTGTATGTCCGGGATTGGCATCTGCACCGTCGCAGCTACAGCCACAAAATTTTGCACAGTCACATGTCTGGACCCTGAGAGCGTCATAGGCTACGTTGTGAGGTGAAATTTTAACCCCGCGCGTTCCAATTCACCAAACAATTTTGCCCCTAATCTACATAATGGGGAAAAAAGTGAAAGGAAAAGTGTTGGAGGCGTCGCAGCTACAGAAACAAAATTTTGCACAGTCACACGTCTGGACCCTGAGAGCGTCATAGGCTATATTGTGAGGTGAAATTTTAACCCCGCGCGTTCCAATTCACCAAACAATTTTGCCCCTATCTAC
>NC_091290.1:70038829-70186329 GCF_032444005.1 Ranitomeya imitator | reverse complement strand
TCCAAGCTGGTTGGCTATTGCAGATTCAGTCTTCCCAGCCTGGTGCAGGGCTACAATTTTGTTTCTGGTGTCCTTTGACAGCTCTTTGGTCTTCACCATAGTGGAGTTTGGAGTCAGACTGTTTGAGGGTGTGCACAGGTGTCTTTTTATACTGATAACAAGTTTAAACAGGTGCCATTACTACAGGTAATGAGTGGAGGAAAGAGGAGACTCTTAAATAAGAAGTTACAGGTCTGTGAGAGCCAGAAATCTTGATTGTTTGTTTCTGACCAAATACTTATTTTCCACCATAATATGCAAACAAAATGATTAAAAAACAGACAATGTGATTTTCTGGATTTTTTTTTCTCAGTTTGTCTCCCATAGTTGAGGTCTACCTATGATGTAAATTACAGACGCCTCTCATCTTTTTAAGTGGTGGAACTTGCACTATTGCTGACTGACTAAATACTTTTTTGCCCCACTGTATCCACCCTGTCGTTAAAGCCTAAAGGGCCCATCGCGTCTGTCCGCATAATCCATCTTGCCTCTTTCCTTAGCAATATGTTATGCAAATCACCCCCTCTACCAGGGAGGGTGACTTTTTCTATGCCTGCGAATGTCAACACGCTAGGGTCCCCGCTATGCGTCTCGCGAACATGGTTGATTAAACGCGGTGCTCCTTTACCCGTGGCGATTGTATTGCAATGCTCCCGAAAACGCATATATAAACATCGTATGGTTTTGCCGATGTAAAACCGTCCACAAGGACAAAATATTACGTAAACAACGTACTTCGTTTTGCAAGTAATAAGCATGTTTACAACATGTTTAATAGGACCAATACTTAAGCTTCGTCCCGTAGCATGATGTTTACAACAAGGGCAATGTCCACAACGAAAATTACCCTTGGGCGCACTGGAACTCAACCAGTTATTCCTATCGCTGGATAATCTGTTACGTACCAAAACGTCCCTCAGATTAGTGCTACGTTTATTGGATATAAGTGGGCCTCTTTTAACTATATCTACGAGATCTCTATCCTTCTCGAGAATGTGCCAATTTCTTCTTATGGCATTCCGTATGACACCATCAACCGGGCTGAACTGAAAACAAAAATTGAATCGTTTTCCTATTGGACTGTTAGTTATCACCTTATTAGTGCTTAACTTTTTTCTGGCCTCATCCAGCAATTTTGTGGGATAACCCCTTCTTTCGAATCTCTGGCATAGTTCACTAGATTGAAGGTCTACGCCTTCTTGAGTACTGTTTGTTCTACCTACGCGCAGAAGTTGGCTGTATGGCAACGACCGTTTAACGTGAGAGGGATGATAGCTTTTATAATGGAGTACGGAATTAGTAGCCACTGGTTTCCGGTAAAGTGTTGTACTTAAAACTCCTTTTTTTATTTCCACGGTCACGTCTAAGAAATTGAGGCATGTCCCCCCATATTCTGATGTAAATGACATGTTCATCGTGTTGTTATTAAGATATTCAACAAAAGAGGAAAACGTCGCCTCATCTCCATCCCAAACAAAGAACATGTCGTCCACGTACCTATAATACTGTTTGATATGCTTGGAATACATGTTTTGATTAGCATAGATGTATTGCTCCTCGAAGAGGCCCAAGAACAAATTAGCGAAAGTGCATGCTGCCGGAGTCCCCACAGCAGTCCCGGTTGTCTGCTTATACCATAAGTCCCTGAAGGTGAACGCATTGTGTGTCAATATAAAGTGTAAACTATCACATACAAAATCGATGAAAGACTGAGTGCGATCAGTGGACTTAAGAATGTATCTAATAGCGTCAACACCTAAATTGTGGGGAATCCTAGTATATAGGTTGGTAACATCCACTGAGGCTAGGGCGAAACCTGTTTGCCATTGGAACTGCTTAATGTTTTTAAGAAACGCATCAGTATCTTTTAAGTAAGATGGTACACTAATCAGAATAGGGCGTAACAGCCAATCTATATATTTAGACAAAGGTTCTGTTAGAGAACCCACCCCGGACACGATGGGACGTCCGGGGGGGTTAGACTCAGATTTGTGTATCTTGTTTAAGAAAGCCTGCAATCGCATCAGATTAACACATGATCCCACTCAGGGGTTCAAGTGGTCATTGCAGGCTTTCTTAAACAAGTCAGTGAAAACAGGTATTATTTCTCAGAATAAAGCCGAGAAGCTGCTGCCGGAGTTCCCCCTCAAGCCCCATTGGTATTGGGTCCCGAAGATACACAAATCTGAGTCCCATCGTGTCCGGGGTGGGTTCTCTAACAGAACCTTTGTCTAAATATATAGATTGGCTGTTACGCCCTATTCTGATTAGTGTACCATCTTACTTAAAGGATACTGATGCGTTTCTTAAAAACATTAAGCAGTTCCAATGGCAAACAGGTTTCGCCCTAGCCTCAGTGGATGTTACCAACCTATATACTAGGATTCCCCACAATTTAGGTGTTGACGCTATTAGATACATTCTTAAGTCCACTGATCGCACTCAGTCTTTCATCGATTTTGTATGTGATAGTTTACACTTTATATTGACACACAATGCGTTCACCTTCAGGGACTTATGGTATAAGCAGACAACCGGGACTGCTGTGGGGACTCCGGCAGCATGCACTTTCGCTAATTTGTTCTTGGGCCTCTTCGAGGAGCAATACATCTATGCTAATCAAAACATGTATTCCAAGCATATCAAACAGTATTATAGGTACGTGGACGACATGTTCTTTGTTTGGGATGGAGATGAGGCGACGTTTTCCTCTTTTGTTGAATATCTTAATAACAACACGATGAACATGTCATTTACATCAGAATATGGGGGGACATGCCTCAATTTCTTAGACGTGACCGTGGAAATAAAAAAAGGAGTTTTAAGTACAACACTTTACCGGAAACCAGTGGCTACTAATTCCGTACTCCATTATAAAAGCTATCATCCCTCTCACATTAAACGGTCGTTGCCATACAGCCAACTTCTGCGCGTAGGTAGAACAAACAGTACTCAAGAAGGCGTAGACCTTCAATCTAGTGAACTATGCCAGAGATTCGAAAGAAGGGGTTATCCCACAAAATTGCTGGATGAGGCCAGAAAAAAGTTAAGCACTAATAAGGTGATAACTAACAGTCCAATAGGAAAACGATTCAATTTTTGTTTTCAGTTCAGCCCGGTTGATGGTGTCATACGGAATGCCATAAGAAGAAATTGGCACATTCTCGAGAAGGATAGAGGTCTCGTAGATATAGTTAAAAGAGGCCCACTTATATCCAATAAACGTAGCACTAATCTGAGGGACGTTTTGGTACGTAACAGATTATCCAGCGATAGGAATAACTGGTTGAGTTCCAGTGCGCCCAAGGGTAATTTTCGTTGTGGACATTGCCCTTGTTGTAAACATCATGCTACGGGACGAAGCTTAAGTATTGGTCCTATTAAACATGTTGTAAACATGCTTATTACTTGCAAAACGAAGTACGTTGTTTACGTAATATTTTGTCCTTGTGGACGGTTTTACATCGGCAAAACCATACGATGTTTATATATGCGTTTTCGGGAGCATTGCAATACAATCGCCACGGGTAAAGGAGCACCGCGTTTAATCAACCATGTTCGCGAGACGCATAGCGGGGACCCTAGCGTGTTGACATTCGCAGGCATAGAAAAAGTCACCCTCCCTGGTAGAGGGGGTGATTTGCATAACATATTGCTAAGGAAAGAGGCAAGATGGATTATGCGGACAGACGCGATGGGCCTTTTAGGCTTTAACGACAGGGTGGATATGTCCATTTTTCTTTAGTGGCCTCTTGAGATTGCTAGCCGTCTTCCTCCGTGAGGTGCAATAGATATATCTCATGCACCTGTATAATCGTCTAGACTCTAATTTTAGTCAGATTACAGCACATTGTTAGTTTGATGATGTATATGTTAATGTCATTTTTTCCTTAATAGCCCTGATCTTCTGTCATAGATTTGGTGTTTTTTAAATGTCTTTTAAATATTTATCACTGTGTGTTAGAGTCTCGTCACGCAGTGGGGAGTAATCAGTGGACGACGGGGGGAAGTGAGTGGGGGGGAGGAGCTTTTTGTCTCACCTTTCCCTATTTCTCCCGGCGTCTCTGATGGCACCTTCACTGACCCGTTGAAGCGCCAGCCAGGCGTGCAACGGCCGTCGTCCCGCTTTGCCGCACTCTCTGTACAGCACCCCCGGTCGTGAAGATGTAAAGCACGATGTTTGAATAAAGATTCCTGCACTGGATGATCGGCGAGTGCGCTCTATTTTCTTATATATTCATTATTATATGCAGATGTAGGCTTTGGACAGACCTGAGAAGAACAGTCATGTCTAATGTGTAACGTCTGATGCCGCGAGCTTCAGGACAGCTCCTGATCTCTTACTGGAAGCCTGTCATTGTATTTGTTCTGACCGAACCATTATATATATAATCTCCCATCTGTCTGTCCTTCTGTCACGGTTATTCATTCGCTGATTGGTCTCGCCAGCTGCTTGTCGTGGCTGCCGCGAACAATCAGCGAAGGGCACTGTCCGGAAGAAAATGGCCGCTCCTTACTCCCTGCAGTCAGTGCCTGTCGCTCGCATACTCCCCTCCGGTCACCGCTAACACAGGGTTAATGCCGGCAGTAACGGGCCACGGGTAACGCACTCCGTTACCGCCGCTATTAACCCTGTGTGTCCCATACTTTTTACTATTGACGCTGCCTATGCGGCATCAATAGTAAAAAATGTAATGTTAAAAATAATAATTAAAAAAAAAAAAAACTGCTATACTCACCCTCCGTTGCAGCTCGCGCCGGCCGCCATCTTCCGTTGCAGGTTCCGGTGGCAGAAGGACCTGCCATGACGTCACGGTCATGTGACCGCGACGTCATCACAGGTCCTGCGTGAATACCAACCCTGGGACCGGAACCTGCCGTGGACTACAAGGGCTCCCTCGGAAAGGTGAGTATATGTTTTTTATTTTTTCACCTGTGACAAACCTGTCTAAGCAATATACTACGTAGCTGAGCAATATACTATGTGGCTCTGTGCTGTATACTTCGTCACTGGGCAATATACTATGTCACTGGGCAATATACTACATCACTGGGCAATATACTACGTCACTGGGCAATATACTTCGTGGCTGCACAATATACTACGTCACTGGGCAATATACTACGTGGCTGGCCAATATACTACGTAGCTCGGCAATATACTACGTCACTGGGCAATATACTACGTGGCTGGCAATATACTACGTGGGCTGTGCAATATACTACCTGGGCTGTGAAATATACTACGTGGGCATGCATGTTCTAGAATACCCGATGCGTTAGAATCGGGCCACCATCTAGTGTTTGGCAATATATATATAATGAAGGCACATCTGAAGTATTTTTGAAAGAATCAAAATATAGAGATATGTGTTATCTACTATATAATTGTCTAAGGGGTACTTCTGTCTGTCTCGATATTCATTGGTCGCGGCCTCTGTCTGTCACGGAAATCCAACTCGCTGATTGTTCGTGGCTATTTTGCCGCGACCAATCAGCGACAGCCACAGTCCGGCGCCAAAATGGCCGCTTCTTCCTCCCCGCAGTCAGTGCCCGCTCGATTATCCCCTCCAGTCAGCACTCACACAGGGTAAATGGCAGCGCTAACGTCGCTGGGCAATATGCTACGTGGCTGGCCAATATACTACGTGGCTGGGCAATATACTACGTGGCTGGGCAATATACTATGTGGACATGCATATTCTAGAATACCCGATGCGTTAGGTGAGTACCTATATGGCCCCGTACTGAATGATATCCTTGCAAAGGCAGAGGATAGGAAGAAAGGATTTCCTAAGGTGTTTAATCCTACTTTTAGAACCGCCTTCAGAAGACGGATGCCTTCTCCGAAGATTTCAATCTGACCACCCGGGCTTTTGTCGAGATTGGGAACCATTGGAACATAAGAAAAAAGGTGCATACTTCTGGAGCTCTTCTTCATCGTCAAGATGTAGACGCAACTATAGATAAAACTGATCTCCCAGTTGGGGGTAGATTAAAATACTTCCTTCACCAGTGGACCAAGATAACTTCTAGTAGCTAGATCCTGGGGGTAATTGCGTCAGGATTGAAGTTGGAGTTTCAGAAGATACCTCCGACTTATTTTATATTGACTACTCTTGATTCTCCGTTTCAGCAACAGGCCTTAGAAGTAGAGATTCAGCAATTAAATAAAAAGCGAGTTATTATAGAAGTTCCAAGGGGTCAGGAGAAAGAGGGGTTTTATTCTCCTCTATTTTTGATTTCTAAGCCTGATGGGTCCTTTAGGACTATCATAAATTTATGAAAATTAAATAAATTTCTCCAATATCACGCTTTTAAGATGGAGTCCATTAAGTCGACAACTAAACTTTTATTTCCCAGGTGTTACATGTCGGTACTGGATCTAAAAGATGTGTACTACCATCTACCAGTTTACAGGAATCACCAGCAGTTCCTCAGGATGGCGGTGCGGTTAAAAGATCAGGTTAGGCATTTTCAGTTTGTGGCAGTGCCCTTTGGCCTGTCCATGGCCCAAGAATATTTACTAAAATTATTGCAGAGGTAATGGCCCATGTTAGGGAAAGGGATAACCTTGTGGTACCCTACTTGGATGATTTCTTAACAGTTTGGAATTCAATTTTCCAATGTAAGGCCCGTGTAATATCGTCTCTGCAGGAACTCTGTTGGATGATCAACATGAAAAAGTCAAAACTAGAACCTTCCACGTGTCAAGTTTTTCTGGGTATTCTTCTAGACTCAAAAGAGCAGGCATGTTTTCTACCAGAAGACAAGAAAGAAAGGATTGTTTGCATAGTCAGAGCAGTGAGGAAGAATCCGGATCTAACTTTAAGAGATGCAGTGTCCCTGCTAGGGTCATTGACATCATGTATACCGGCTGTACAATGGGCTCAAGCTCATACTAGAGTACTGCAGTCCGAGTTCCTAGAAGCAAAAAGAAAGCTTCAGGGTTATCTAAATGGGAGACTCAGGCTATCACAAACCACTCTTTATGATCTAAGATGGTGGCTAGACATACTCCATCTGTCGAGGGGTTCAGTGGAGCGTCAAACCAGACAGAGTAGTCACGACCGATGCCAGCCCATTTGGTTGGGGGGCCCACATGGGGGAGATTCTGTCCCAGGGACAATGTTCCGGTCTACAATCCCAAAGCTCTTCAAATTGAAAAGAACTCTCAGTGGTCAGATATGCGCTCCTTCACTTGCTACCTTCCCTGAAAGGTTCACATGTACGGGCGCAGACCAACAATATGACAGTGGTGGCCTACGTCAACCATCAGGGAGGGACAAGATCGCAATCTCTAATGTCCACCGCGGCTCAGATACTTACTTTGGCCGAGGCCCACTTCCTTTCCCTCTCAGCAGTTCACATAAAGGGAGAGCACAATGTAGAAGCCGACTCATCTGTCTGCATTCCCTTCGGCAGGGGGAATGGTCTCTGGACCAACAAATATTCAAACAGATAGTCAGACTCTTGGGTTTACCAGTCATAGATCTGTTTGCTGCGAGGGAGAACAGACAGGTCAGGGAGTTTGCATCACTCCGGGTAATAGACTGACCATGCATAGTAGATTCCCTTCAAGTCCATTAGAGCTTTCCTCTAGCTTATGCGTTTCCCCGATGTGCTTAATTCCTATAGTTCTCAGGAAGATCAGGGAAGAGGGGGCGAGAATAATTCTAATTGCCCCCTTCTGGCCCAAGAGGCCTTGGTTCTCTCTGCTCAGAGCGATGTCAGTGACCGATCCTTGGGTATTACCAGTTGTTTCGGGGCTCCTTTCTCAAGGTCCATTTCATCATCCCAATTCGGAGAGTCTTCATTTGACGGCGTGGAACTTGAGGGAGTTCTAAAGCAAAGGGGTTTTTCTGAAGCCTTAATATCTACCTTGCTAAAAAGCAGGAAAGAGGTTACTACAAGAATTTATTCTAGGGTCTGAAAAACATTTCTTACATTCCATCAGCAACCGCTGACGGACCATGTTCCAATTCCGGCCATTCTGGAATTCCTGCCGAAAGGCCAGGAGTTGAGTTTAGCAGTAAGAACTCTTAGGGTTCAGGTTTCAGCCTTAGGAGTCCTATATAATAGCAATGTGGCAGGGAATAGATGGATTTCTAGGTTTATTAAAGCAATTGAGCGTAGTAACCCAGTTCATATTGCTAGATTGCCACCTTGGGACCTAAATTTAGTGCTTGATACACTAGCACAACCCCCTTTCGAGCCATTAGAATCTACTTCAATTAAATTTCTAACCCTAAAGACAGCTCTACTGTTAGCATTAACGTCTGCTAGGAGGGTTAGCGATATCCAAGCTTTATCAGTTGATCCCCCCTATATAATGATCCTTCAGGACAAGATTGTCTTGAAACCAGAACCTGCATACTTGCCAAAGGTAGCGATTAGGTTTCATAGGAGTCAGGAGATATATTTTTACCAACCTTTTTATGATAATCCAGTTTCAGAAGAAGAGAAAAAATGTCATACTTTAGATGTTTAAAAGAGCAGTATTAGAGTATTTGAATAGAACACAAAGCTGGAGACAGAGTAGGGCTTTGTTTGTTTCTCTCCTGAATTGGAAGAAAGGTTCGAGTGTCACAAGAAATTCTATCGCTAGATGGATCAGGAATGCGATATGTCTTGCCTATTCTGCCAAAGGAGAGACGCCACCAAAGCACACTCCACTTGGGCTATGGCATCATCTTGGGCAGAGAAGGCGGGTGTTTCCATTGATATATGTAAGGCGGCAACATGGTCATCACCTTCCACCTTTTATAAGCACTATCGCCTTGATCTGTCTGCCAATTTCATCCTACACTTTGGTCGTTCAGTACTTAGTGCTGTGGTCCCTCTCAGATAAATAGTCTTTGTAAGTCTCTCGTAGTTGGTGCTGTCGTGGCGATGGGGAAACCAGTTTTTACTTACCGGCAATAGGATTTTACAGAGTTCACGACAGCACCCGTACATCCCCTCCCCCCCCCCCTGTATTTAATCACTAATTTGTGCACTCTATTGGAAGGTGTGCGAGATATTATCATGTACTGATTCATTGGCGGTATCCCTTGTACTCTGGAACACAAACTGGAGAATCGAGGGGGATCGCCCCTTTTTAACCTGTAGGTTCCTGTCCTGATGGTGGGCGGATCCCCTCTCTCGTAGTGGGTGCTGTCGTGGACTCTGTAAAATCCTTTTACGGGTAATACTGCAGTTTTCAGTATGTCAGGGGGTGCTGTTTTTAAAATGGTATAACTTCTGGAGGTTTCCCAATATATAGGAACCCTAAGGCTATGAGCACACGTTGCAGATTAGCCTTAGGAATTTCTGGTGCGGATTCTGCCTCTCCTGGCAGAAAACGCACCTGTGGATTTGTCGTGTTTTTTGTGCGGATCCGCAGCGTTTTTGCTGTGTTTCTTTTTTTTTTTTTTTTTTTGCGGATTTACTGCTTTTTTTTTTTTACCCCTGTCTATTTCTATAATGGAATGGGTACAAAAACGCTGCAGATCCATAAAAAAGAAGTGACATGCTACTTATTTTAATCTGCAGCGTTTCCGCACCGGATTTTCTGCAACGTTTGCACGGCTTTTTTTTTTTCTCATTGATTTACATTGTACTGCTCCGCTGAATGGTCATTGGGACGAGCAGCGTTTTTTTTTAGTGTTTGTACCAAATTTTATTCATGTTTGTACTTGTTTTTGCCAAATTTCTGTTTTTTGTGTTTTTTTTTCACAAACGCAAGTCATCTCAAACAAAATTTTACCACTATCATAAAGTACAATGTCACAAGAAAACCTTCTCAGAATCACTGGATACGTTGAAGAGTTTGAGTTATTACCTCATAAAGTGACAGTGGTCAGAATTGTAAAAATTGGCCCGGTCAGGAAGGTGAAAACCGGCTTCGTCTCAAAAGGGTTAAGAGAGACATCCACATCCCTGTTGGATTAATGGGATTTGGTTGGGAATTTAATTTGGACTATGAGTAAGGGTACCGTCACACAGTGGCATTTTGATCGCTACGACGGCACGATTCGTGACGTTCCAGCGATATCCTTACAATCTCGCTGTGTCTGACACGCTCCTGCGATCAGGGACCCCGCTGAGAATCGTACGTCGTAGCAGATCGTTTGAAACTTTCTTTCGTCGTCTAGTGTCCCGCTGTGGCGGCATGATCGCATGGTGTAACAAAGGTGTGCACGATATTGTATACGATGTGCGCATAGTAACCAACAGCTTCTACATCGCACATATGTCATGAAATTATCGCTCCAGCGTCGTGCATTGCGGAGTGTGACCGCAGTCTACGACGCTGGAGCGATATTGTTACGATGCTGGAGCGTCACGGATCGTGCCGTCGTAGCGACGAAAGTGCCACTGTGTGACGGTACCTTAAGGCTCATTGCCAAAACACGTAGGTTCTCTTTTTGTTTCCCTCTGTGTCTGAATTTTCCTAACCCTTTATGGAGATTTTAAATGTTGGAATAAACATTAATTTTGAGTACTTTTTTTAATACGCTGGATTGCTCCTCTTTTTGCTCCACAGCGGCTTTTGCTGAGCCATTACCTGTGCGAGTTTTCCCATACTCCGGATACAGGTTATCCAGATTGGTGAGCTGACCTTTTTTTTAACCCCCTTTTATTCTCCTATGTCCACTAGCTGACAATGGAGGAAAATTGTCCCTTCCCCTCCGTGGGAACTCAGTCAGCCATCATGCCTACACGGACAGGCTTTGTGGTTACTGTTTTCTGGTTACCTCTGTTAGCATGTCCACAGTAGCCCGACATAAGAAATGCTGCATCATAGAGAAAAATCTATAGATTATTTTTTGTTGTTGTTGTTTTGCCAACCCGTTAAACTGTATTGGTGATAGACACCCATTATGGTAACTGATTGCAAAATATTTTGGCAGGGCAGAGGTTAAACAGGTCTGGAAAATAAAGTCTGATCTTGTGCACACATCCATTAATCATTTTTCGGGATATCCCTTACCAGTCTGTCTAGGAGCAGGGATTTGCATGAGAAAGACTGGTTTGGCCCCCACCACTTGTCCCCGGGGATGTGAGGGTGGTATCTGTCTGTGAGAGCCATCTATACCGCAGGCATGTCCTCCTCTGCCAGCAGCAGCCCACACAGCCGTCCTTTCAGCACTTCATTGCACTTTTATTGTGATATTTGGGGAAATCCCTGCCATACTCGCATTTCTTCCTCCTCTTACCTTGTCATTAATATCAGCTGATAGAATGTCACCGCCTACAGGGAAATATGGATTTCCCCATCACACTTGTCAAAAACCACTAATATCGGTGGACAGTGGGATTTCAGATAATAGGTCTATTTACAGATGCATCTTCCTCCTCCATGCATTATTGATGCCTTTCCACCGTCCTGTGCCAAATGTCTGGTTTCGGGGATAGATTTATGGAGACTGCATTTAAATGCCGCCCCACACCTGTAGGACGTCTCCTCCATCACTGCATTTCTTCTACATCATAGACCTTTCTTTTACGTTGTCTGCCTTTTGGAGGTTGATATGCTAAATTATAGGATAATGATTGCTATGCTATACAAACTCTACAATGGTTAGTCCTTGTTCCGGCTCTATTTTTCTATTGTGTGCGATTATTAAGTCGCCTTGCTCTGGCCTTGGAGGAAAGTGCAGTACAGTAAGATGGTACAAGGCTACTCGTGGGCACTGTACAAAGCTTATAAAGCAGCGGTAGAGTCAAGATTACGTAAAAATGCATAAACTATGCTCAACATTGTAAGCATGCCACAAGATCAGGACTGGTAAATGCATGTAACGTTATATTAACCCTCGATCGCAGATAGCCTTTTAACAGCAGTTGTTAAAGGGAACCTGTCACCCCAAAATTCGAGTATGAGATGCGACCACCGGCATCAGAGCATTATCTTCAGCATTCTGTAATGCATTCTGTAATGCTGTAGATAAGCCCCCGATGTAAGCTGACAGATGAGAAAAAGAGGTTATATTATACTCACCTGATGACTGTGCCCGCAGCTCATTCTCGAATTTTGGGGTGACAGGTTCCCTTTAAAGGGCCTTATTCCTCAGCGTCGCTTTTTAATGGCACTGAGGAATAATAATGTAGCACCACCGCATGGCAAAATTTCCGGTGGGAAAACCCTGCAGGTTTTAAAGCTGATTAACCACTTGACTACCGCTGTCCATAGTGACAGCAGTATTTAAGTGGTTACAAGAGGGTCCCAAGACCCCCTTACTAACAATCGGACCTCCACCATGAATCGCTTGTCCTGATGGTTACCATGGTACCCTGAGGTCACATGATGCCCCCAGGGTATGGTGGCCCGTGAGATCCAGCTAAAAGCTGGGTTTCACAGGCTGTGTCATTGAGACACAGTACCCGAGTACTGCAGTGTATGAGACGAGTGATCAAACTGAAAATTATACATATCCCGCAGTGAGACTTGGTGAAAGATTTAATAAAGTAAAATAAAATATATGTAAAAATGCTAAAAAAAAACACCACAAAGTGCACACAAATCATGAAAAGCCGTTGCGCTGCAGAAAATGCAGCGTTTGTGATAAAACGAAAATAAACAAAAAGTGCATATAATTGGTATTGCCGCGTCTGGAACGACCTTGCTCTATAAAACTGGCATGTTATTTATTCCGTCTAGTGAATGCCATAATAAAAAAAATAAAAAAAGTAAATAAACTCAAAATGTCGCTTTTCCATCATCCTGAGTCACAAAAAAGTGAATAAAAAGCAATTAAAAAGTCGCATGTAAAAAAAAAAAAAAATTGTACAAAAGAAAACTCCAGATCGTCCCACAAAAAGCAAGCCCAAATATGACTCGTTTAGTAAAAAAAATAAAAGATACAACTCTCCAAATATAACTACGGTATGTAAAAACAAGTTAATTTTTGGAAAATACTGTTTTTAGTCTGTAAAAATATTAAAGCATAAATAAAACAATATCAATCTGCTAATTGTACCGACCCGACGAACAAATTAGTCTTACCGCACGGTTAACGGCACAAAAATTAAAACGATAACTCAATTGCTGGTATTTTTTCACTGTCTTTGAAAAATCTGAATAACAAAATGATCTAAGCATTTTATGCGCCTCAAAATGGTACCAAATAAATCTGCAAAAAAAAAAATAATAAGCAATCATACAGCTCTGTTCACAAAAAAAAAACAAAAACTTACAGCTCTCAGAATATGGCAAGGAAAAAAGTACTTAAAAAAAAAAAAAAAAAAAAAAGGGAAACACGTTTACTATGAAATAACAGTAAAACATAAAAAAACCCTATATAAATCTGGTATCATTGTAATCACACTAACCCAAAGAATAAATCCGCCGTATCACTTTTACCGCCTGGTGAACCGCGCAAAAATAAAAATTATTCTTCTACTGCTGTCTTATTTGTTCATTCTACTTCCCAAAAATCGGAACAGGGCGCAGCTCACATGTATCCTGCAATCTCTGCTGAGCATTTGCATCGCAGTTTCCATGTAAATTCCCCAAAACCGCAATTCATAAAAAGCCCCAACAGAACCATTCACTCATGAGGTAGTTGGAGTCACTTTGGACTGGTCTCTGTTACGGCGGTATTCCATGATTTTTAGGAGTCTTTTGCACACTTGTGTCGGCGACCACTAATCTGTGCACGCCTGAAAAGATTGATACCACCGGAGCACATGCCAAGCTGAGTATGAAGTGTCTTCACCTGCCTCATGGTGGGTGGTTCCGTTGTTGTTGTTGTTTTTGAGGTTTTTTCTGAATCGCATTTTTGTGGTATTTACATGGAACTCTGATGTAAGTGCTCAGTGTAAAACACAAGAATGCAATCCCAGCCTTATACTGAAATGTACCCCAACATTTTGCCAATAAAAACCATAATTTATCCCGCATAAAAGCAGCCCCCACTCAGGTCCGTTGTCTGTCACTGGAACTATAGGGGGTTCCCATGTTACTGGTAGAACAAAGACTCTGGAAAAGCGACATGGCTCCCGTCCCCTCAAATAAAATTCAGTGAATTCTCTGCTCTCAAATCCATACGCTTACTCCTGAATCCCACTACACCTAAACCACAGTAAGCGGCCACATGTTTGGCATCGTTGTAGGGGGGGAACGAGTATTTAACAATTTACCGGTGCGTATCCCCAGAAGCACAAGCTGAGCACAATGCATAGGGGGCTCTACACTTTATGGGGGCACAATGTATGGACACTAAACTGGCAGATTTGCAATTCGGAGAAAAAGCACAGCAAGGATGTTACAAAATAGTCACTGCAGCCATAGATGAATTCATTGAGAGATGCAATTTCTACAATGGCGTCACTCCTTGTGTTTTTTTTGTTCTGGCACCTTTTCGAGCTCTGCAAATGTCACCCTCAAACTATGCTAACATAATCTGTGCTTGAAAAGCCAAATACTCCTTCCTTTTCAGTCCTGATGTGTGGTCTAACACATTTCTGACAATATATGGGGTGTTACCGTGTTCTGGAGAAATTGCTCTATAAATTATGGGGTCCAGTTTCACCTATTAACCCTTGTGTACCTGACAAATTTGCAGAAAATACAAAAAAATTTTACCACTAAAATGTCATTTGCACCTCTCAATGTTATAAAATTCTGTGACCCACTCATGGGTTTAAAAAAGTTTTCAATATGGTGTCACCTGGGAGGGTTTCTGCTTTTCTGGCACCTCAGTTAATGGAGTCAACAATCTATTCAGCGACCAACGATCCCAAGGTCCCCGGTAACCAGGGTAAACATCGGGTTACTAAGCGCAGGGCCGCGCTTAGTAACCCGATGTTTACCCTGGTTACCAGCGTAAACGTTAAAAAAACAAACACTACATACTTACCTTCAGCTGTCTGTCCTCCGGCGCTCTGCTTTCCTCTGCACTGTCAGCGCCGGTCAGCCGGAAAGCAGAGCGGTGACGTCACCACTGTGCTTTCCGGCTGGCTGGCGCTGACACAGGATGCAGGAGGAGTGCAGAGAAGCACAGCGCCGGGGACAGACAGCGGAAGGTAAGTATGTAGTGTTTGTTTTTTTAACGTTTACACTGGTAACCAGGGTAAACATCGGGTTACTAAGCGCGGCCCTGCGCTTAGTAACCCGATGTTTACCCTGGTTACCAGTGAAGACATCGCTGGATCGGCGTCACACACGCCGATCCAGCGATGTCAGTGGGAGATTCAGCGACGAAATAAAGTTCTGGACTTTGTTCAGCGACCAACGATCTCCCAGCAGGGGCCTGATCGTTGGTCGCTGTCACACATAACGATTTCCTTAACTATATTGTAGCTACATCACAAAAAGCAACGATATCGTTAACGATATCGTTGTGTGTGAAGGTACCTTTACACCAAACCTCCCTAGTCCAAACACCAGTAGCCCATTTATTGTCACTGAACATACCTGTGGCCCCTCACTGGGCTGATAGTCCACACTGCAGACAGGATAAGTGTAATGCGAATAGTGACTCCCTACGCTGCAGTCAGTCTGTTCGGTGGCCTTAGGACAACAGATGGCTATATTCCCAGCACCATGACATCTCCAACAAATTAAGTCCTTTCCAGCGGCCTTTGGCGACCCCTTGGGACCTTGGTCTCTCTCCCAGTTGTGGCTATCTTACCCTTCTTTT
Organism: Ranitomeya imitator; assembly: GCF_032444005.1. Taxonomy (NCBI): domain Eukaryota; kingdom Metazoa; phylum Chordata; class Amphibia; order Anura; family Dendrobatidae; genus Ranitomeya; species Ranitomeya imitator. The sequence goes on along the minus strand of NC_091290.1, from coordinate 70,170,661 downwards.
GAGAGTCAAACTCCTTCTGGTTATCCCAGTACAGGGATGGAACACCACCAGGTTTCCTTAAGGACCTCTCGACTACCTGAAACCTTTCCAACCAGGTCGTCTACATTTCGGGGGTCTCCCTAGTCTGCACTGGCCTCGGACTTGAGTGAATAAATCTGTCCATAACAACTCTTAACCATCTGATCTAGGGTGGAGAACTCCGACTTCAACCACTTCTGTACCAAATGTAGTAGGTTGAACATTTGGGAGTGAGGGGGTTTGTTACTGCAATACTCCCAGTGGTGGACCCTTGGGGCTGTAAAAGACAGTCTCTCCTGAGCTTGCCAATATCTCCGTTTTTAATTTGGCATACTCCTGTGCATCCTGTAAGGCCAGGTCATAAGCCTTTTGGGGTTTGCCAATTACGGTAAATAAGGTAAACCCCTAAATATATCCTCCACATAAGGCCATGAAGTAAATAACAATAAACCACCAAAAAGAACACCTTCACATTAGGCCAATAAAATCCACATAATCTTTATTAAACATTATGAAAACAGGTGTCAGCACAAAGGTATATAACCACAGGCAAAAGAAGGTGGGTAACCCAGGTAGTAATTCCGAAATAGAAAGTGGTATATAAATAACAATTTCATGTGCAAAAAACGCTGTGTGACCATGTACAACCAAGCACCGCAACGATAAGTAATATAGTAATAATACAAATGTATATAGAAAAACAATAATACAATATAATTACCAATGAAGTACTCCTGGGGACCCACCATACCCGACGCGCGTTTTGCACTGAAATGCTTTGTCCAGGGGTGGTTGGGTACTAGCCAGCTATAGTGTATATATATATCCCCAAGGGCCAATAGAAAAGGTGCTAAGATCAGATTAATACAGTTGTGACCAAAAGTATTGACACCCCTGCAATTCTGTCAGATAATACTCAGTTTCTTCCTGACAATGATTGCAAACACAAATTCTTTGTTGTTATTATCTTCATTTAATTTGTCTAAAATGAAAAAACACAAAAAGAATTGTCCTAAAGCCAAATTGGATATAATTCCACACCTAACATAAAAAAGGGGGTGGACAAAAGTATTGGCACTGTTCGAAAAATCATGTGATGCGTCTCTAATATGTGTAACAGCACCTGTAACTTACCTGTGGCACCTAACAGGTGTTGGCAATAACTAAATTACACTTGCAACCAGTTGACATGGATTAAAGTTGACTCAACCGCTGTCCTGTGTCCTTATGTGTACCACATTGAGCATGGAGAAAAGAAAGAAGACCAAAGAACTGTCTGAGGACTTGAGAAACCACATTGTGAGGAAGCATGATCAATCTCAAGGCTACAAGTCCATCTCCAAAGACCTGAATGTTCCTGTGTCTACCGTGCGCAGTGTCATCAAGAAGTTTAAAGCCCATGGCACTGTGGCTAATCTCCCTAGATGTGGACGGAAAAGAAAAATTGACAAGAGATTTCAACGCAAGATTGTGCGGATGTTGGATAAAGAACCTCGACTAACATCCAAACAAGTTCAAGCTGCCCTGCAGTCTGAGGGTACAACAGTGTCAACCCGTACTATCCATTGGCATCTGAATCAAAAGGGACTGTATGGTAGGAGACCCAGGAAGACCCCACTTCTTACCCTGAGACATAAAAAAGCCAGGCTGGAGTTTGCCAAAACTTACCTAAAAAAGCCTAAAACGTTTTGGAAGAATGTTCTCTGGTCAGATGAGACAAAAGTAGAGCTTTTTGGGAAAAGGCATCAACATAGAGTTTACAGGAGAAAAAAAGAGGCATTCAAAGAAAAGAACACGGTCCCTACAGTCAAACATGGCGAAGGTTCCCTGATGTTTTGGGGTTGCTTTGCTGCCTCTTGCACTGGACTGCTTGACCGTGTGCATGGCATTATGAAGTCTGAAGACTACCAACAAATTTTTCAGCATAATGTAGGGCCCAGTGTGAGAAAGCTGGGTCTCCCTCAGAGGTCATGGGTCTTCCAGTAGGACAATGACCCAAAAGACACTTCAAAAAGCACTAGAAAATGGTTTGAGAGAAAGCACTGGAGACTTCTAAGGTGGCCAGCAATGAGTCCAGACCTGAATCCCATAGAACACCTGTGGAGAGATCTAAAAATGGCAGTTTGGAGAAGGCACCCTTCAAGTATCAGGGACCTGGAGCAGTTTGCCAAAGAAAAATGGTCTAAAATTCCAGCAGAGCATTGTAAGAAACTCATTGATGGTTACAGGAAGCGGTTGGTCGCGGTTATTTTGGCTAAAGGTTGTGCAACCAAGGCTGAGCGTGCCAATACTTTTGTCTGGCCCATTTTTGGAGTTTTGTGTGAAATGATCAATGTTTTGCTTTTTGCTTCATTCTCTTTTGTGTTTTTTCATTTAAGACAAATTAAATGAAGATAATACCAAAGAATTTGTGATTGCAATCATTTTCAGGAAGAAAATGAGTATTATCTGACAGAATTGCAGGGGTGTCAATACTTTTAGCCACAGCTGTAATAGACATCTGCTGTGCAGGGACACGTGGATAAAACGCATGCATGACATAATCTAGCACTCACTGACATGCATAGAACGGCAATAACCCGGAAATAGAACGACCGCTGACATGAGGAAGCACAAGCGCATACCGCCTATACTACAAGTGAGTCCATGGTTACCATATCAACGTGCATGTGACGTACACCGCCGACGTAATATCCGGTGCGCGCTCCAGTCATCACAGGCGATGGCCGGCAGTGGAACTACATACAACGAACTACACAGCGGTAAGGCGCAGTGCGAAAGTCCAGAAGTGGCTACAAATCATATCCGGCAGCAAAGGTAGCTGTTGCTAAGGAACCGCAACTTTAGAGAATAAACACTACAAAGTAGTAAGTGCAGAGTGAAAAAAAAGTGCGCAGTGCATCCGAAAAACGACGCAGAACCTACAAAGGATATCCGAGCACATATGAAATATAACCAAAACACACAATTACAATTTTAATGATTAATAAATAATTATATATGGATAAAACCGTAACACACGAACAAATGTGTGAACATATGTGAACAATATAAAGTCAATGAATATGGACAAAATACAGTGAAGTACTAAATATTAATATTATATTAACCAATATATCCTTAAAAAGTGATATGTGGCATATATATCAAAGAATATAAATACAAAAAGAATATGTATATAAAAAAGGTGTACATGGACACACAGGCACAAAGAAATGTCATTATGAATTTAAGCCACGCGCCGTGAAGAGATCCGTTGTTGTAAACATAAAGCGATTCCATATTCTATTCCAATATCCAAAGATCCACTGTAGACACAGGAGCACCGGAACTAAAGACCCTTTTTAATACAAGAAAAAATAAAAAATTAATTAATAAAAGATTTTAAAAACCAGCTAAAAGACCAAGAACAAAAGACAACAAGGACTAATAATCACTAAATGCCTCAAATGTATAAACACCAAAAGTGCCAAAGATTTCAAGTTGGCAGAAAGGGAGCAAAGCTATTATGGTCATTAACCCCTTTCTGACCTCAGACGGGATAGTACGTCCGAGGTCAGATCCCCTGCTTTGATGCAGGGCTCCGCGGTGAGCCCGCATCAAAGCCGGGACATGTCAGCTGTTTTGAACAGCTGACATGTGCCCGTAATAGGCGCGGGCAGAATCGCGATCTGCCCGCACCTATTAACTAGTTAAATGCCGCTGTCAAACGCAGACAGCGGCATTTAACTACCGCTTCCGGCCGGGCGGCTGGAAATGACGTCATCGCCGACCCCCGTCACATGATCGGGGGTCGGCGATGCGTCGGGATGGTAACCATAGAGGTCCTAGAGACCTCTATGGTTACTGATCACCGGTGGCTGTGAGCGCCCCCCTGTGGTCGGCGCTCACAGCACACCTCCATTTCTGCTACATAGCAGCGATCAGCAGATCACTGCTATGTAGCAGAGGCGATCGTGCTGTGCCTGCTTCTAGCCTCCCATGGAGGCTATTGAAGGATGGCAAAAGTAAAAAAAAAAAAAAAAGTTAACCCCTTTACCCCCAAGGGTAGTTTGCACGTCAATGACCAGGCCAATTTTTACAATTCTGACCACTGTCCCTTTATGAGGTTATAACTCTGGAACGCTTTAACGGATCTTGGCGATTCTGACATTGTTTTCTCGTGACATATTGTACTTCATGGTAGTGGTAAAATTTATTCGCTATAACTTGTTTATTTGTGAAAAAAATGGAAATTTGGCGAAAATTTTGAAAATTTCGCAATTTTCCAACTTTAAATTTCTATGCCCTTAAATCACAGATATGTCACGCAAAATACTTAATAAGTAACATTTCCCACATGTCTACTTTACATCAGCACAATTTTGGAACCAAAATTTTTTTTTGTTAGGGAGTTATAAGGGTTAAAAGTTGACCAGCAATTTCTCATTTTTACAACACCATTTTTTTTTTTTTAGGGATCACATCTCATTTGAAGTCATTTTGAGGGGTCTATATGATAGAAAATACCCAAGTGTGACACCATTCTAAAAACTGCACCCCTCAAGGTGCTCAAAACCACATTCAAGAAGTTTATTAACCCTTCAGGGGTTTCACAGGAATTTTTGGAATGTTTAAATAAAAATGAATATTTAACTTTTTTTCACACAAAATTTATTTCAGCTCCAATTTGTTTTATTTTACCAAGGGTAACAGGATAAATTGGATGCCAAAAGTTGTTGTACAATCTGTCCTGAGTACGCTGATACCCCATATGTGGGGGTAAACCACTGTTTGGGCGCATGGGAGAGCTCGGAAGGAAAGGAGCGCCATTTGACTTTTCAATGCAAAATTGACAGGAATTGAGATGGGACGCCATGTTGCGTTTGGAGAGCCCCTCATGTGCCTAAACATTGAAACCCCCCACAAGTGACACCATTTTGGAAAGTAGACACCCTAAGGAACTTATCTAGATGAGTGGTGACCACTTTGACCCACCAAGTGCTTCACAGAAGTTTACAATGCAGAGCCGTAAAAATAAAAAAATCATATTTTTTCACAAAAATGATCTTTTCGCCCCCAATTTTTTATTTTCACAAGGGTAAGAGAAGAAATTAGACCACAAAAGTTGTTGTGCAATTTGTCCTGAGTGCGACGATACCCCATATGTGGGGGTAAACCACTTTTTGGGCGCATAGCAGTGCTCGGAAGGGAAGGAGCGCCATTTGACTTTTCAATGCAAAATTGACTGGAATTAAGATGGGACGCCATGTTGGTTTGGAGAGCCCCTGATGTGCCTAAACATTAAAACCCCCCACAAGTGACACCATTTTGGAAACCAGACCCCCTAAGAAACTTATCTAGATGTGTTTTGAGAGCTTTGAACCCCCAAGTGTTTCACTACAGTTTATAATGCAGAGCCGTGAAAATAAAAAATCCTTTTTTTTCCCCCACAAAAATGATTTTTAGCCCCCAAAATTTTTATTTTCCCAAGGATATCAAGAGAACTTGGACCCAAAAAGTTGTTGTCCAATTTTGTCTCGAGTACGCTGATACCCCATATGTTGGGGTAAACCCCTGTTTGGGCACACGGGAGAGCTCGGAAGTGAAGGAGCACTGTTTTACTTTTTCAATGCAGAATTGGCTGGAATTGAGATCGAACGCCATGTCGCGTTTGGAGAGCCCCTGATGTGCCTGAACAGTGGAAACTCCCCAATTCTACCTGAAACCCTAATCCAAACACACCCCTAACCCTAATCCCAACGGTAACTCTAACCACACCCCTAACCCTGACACACCCCTAATTCTAATCCCAACCGTAAATGTAATCCAAACCCTAGCCCTAACCCTAATGGGAAAATGGAAATAAATATGGTACATTTTTTTAAATTTTATTATTTTTCCCTAAGGCTAGGTTCACATTGCGTTAGGGGAATCCGTTTAGCACTAGTGGATTGCGCTAACGCATTGTCTTTTTAGGTGTCGCGTTTAGTGGTCGCGTTAACGTCCCCGCTCTGGAAGATCGGACCTCGGGCGCGCCACAAAAGAACGGCACCTTGCTAGCGCGAGCCGAAAATGCCACGCTCTAGCGATGCGCTACACCCGAAAATCACATTACTGTCAATGGGTGCGCTAACGGACCCGTAGCACGGCGATAATTGTGACATTTTCGCCGTGCAACGCTGTCCGTTAGCGTTAACCCATTAACGCAATGTGAACCTAGCCTAACTAAGGGGGTGATGAAGGGGGGTTTGATTTACTTTTATAGCGTTTTTTTATATCTGATTTTTATGTTTGGCAGCTGTCACACGCTAAAATACGCATTTTATAGCAAAAAAGTTTTTGCATCTCCACATTTTGAGAGCTATAATTTTTCCATATTTTGGTCCACGGAGTCATGTGAGGTCTTGTTTTTTGCGGGACGAGTTGACGTTTTTATTGATAACATTTTCGGACACGTGACAGTTTTTGATCGCTTTTTATTCCGATTTTTTTGTGAGGCAGAATGACCAAAAACCAGCTATTCATGAATTTCTTTTGGGGGAGGCGTTTATACCGTTCCGCGTTTGGTAAAATTGATAAAGCAGTTTTATTCTTCGGGTCAGTACGATTACAGCGATACCTCATTTATATCATTTTTTTATGTGTTGGCGCTTTTATACGATAAAAGCTATTTTATAGAAAAAATAATTATTTTGGCATTGCTTTATTCTGAGGACTATAACTTTTTTATTTTTTTGGTTATTATGCTATATGGCGGCTTGTTTCTTGCGGGACAAGATGACGCTTTCAGTGGTACCATGGTTATTTATATCCGTCTTTTTGATCGCGTGTTATTCCACTTTTTGTTCGGCGGTATGATAATAAAGCGTTGTTTTTTGGCTCGTTTTTTTTTTTTTTTTTCCCCTTACGGTGTTCACCGAAGGGGTTAACTAGTGGGACAGTTTTATAGGTTGGGTCGTTACGGATGCGGCGATACTAAATGTGTACTTTTTATTGTTTTGTTTGTTTTTTTTAGATAAAGAAATGTATTTATGGGAATAATATTTTTTTTTTTCTTCTTTATTTAGGAATTTTTTTTTTTTATTTTATTTTTTTTTACACGTGTGGAAATTTTTTTTTTTTTTACTCTTTCACTTTGTCCCGGGGGGGGACAATACAGATCACTGATCTGACAGTGTGCACAGCACTCTGTCAGATCGGTGATCTGACAAACAGCCGGGCAGGATTAGAGCTGCAGCCTGCTCCTGACCTGGAAGTGCTCCCTGCAGGACCCAGATGCAGCCCCGTGGCCATTTTGGATCCGGGGACTGCAGGGAGAAGACGCTCGGTACACGGTGAGTACATCACCGTGTACCGATCGTCTCAGGAAAGCACGCAGGGAGCCCCCTCCCTGCGCCATGCTTCCCTGCACCGCCGGCACATCGCGATCATCTTTCATCGCGGTGTGCCGGGGGTTAATGTGCCGGGAGCGGTCCGTGACCGCTCCTGGCACATAGTGCCGGATGTCAGCTGCGATAGGCAGCTGACACCCGGCCGCGATCGGCCGCGCTCCCCCCGTGAGCGCGGCCGATCGCTATGACGTACTATCCCGTCACTGGGAATTAAGTCCCAGGTCACCTTGACGGGATAGTACGTCATATGGGATTAAGGGGATAAAAAAAATGTGAAAAAAATAAAAAAAAATATTAAAGTTTAAATCACCCCCCTTTCGCCCCAATCAAAATAAAGCAATAAAAAAAATATCAAATCTACACATATTTGGTATTGCCGCGCTCAGAATCGCCTGATCTATCAATTAAAAAAAAGCATTAACCTGATCGCTAAACGGCGTAGCGAGAAAAAAATTTGAAATGCCAGAATTACGTTTTTTAGGTCGCCGCGACATTGCATTAAAATGCAATAACGGGCGATCAAAAGAACGAATCTGCACCAAAATGCTACCATTAAAAACGTCATCTCGGCACGCAAAAAATAAGCCCTCAACCGACCACAGATCACGAAAAATGGAGACGCTACGAGTATCGGAAAATGGCGCAATTTTTTTTTTTTTTTAGCAAAGTTTGGAATTTTTTTTCACCACTTAGATAAAAAATAACCTAGTCATGTTAGGTGTCTATGAACTCGTACTGACCTGGAGAATCATAATGTCAGGTCAGTTTTAGCATTTAGTGAACCTAGCAAAAAAAGCCAAACAAAAAACAAGTGTGGGATTGCACTTTTTTTGCAATTTCACTGCACTTGGAATTTTTTTCCCGTTTTCTAGTACACGACATGCTAAAACCAATGATGTTGTTTAAAAGTACAACTCGTCCCGCAAAAAATAAGCCCTCACATGGCCAAATTGACGGAAAAATAAAAATGTTATGGCTCTGGGAAGGAGGGGAGTGAAAAACGAACACGGAAAAACGAAAAATCCCAAGGTCATGAAGGGGTTAAGGCCAGGTGGTGAGATGGTATCCAATTTGAAAATCCACCTAGCCTCCTTCTGTGCCAGCATCTTCTTCCAATTCCCTCCTCTGAGTCCAATAAAGACTCTATCAATACCCTTAATAATTAAATAAGGGGCCAGCAACTCCATTGGCAGTTACTTCTGCTCTGCTACTCTTTCGAACACAGTCAAAAAAATGCCTCAGCATAATCACCAGGGGTCAATTTTTGTACGGCTCGTCTTAAAACCTTCCGGACGTATGTGCCATCGCCTGAACTTGATGAAGGGCTGATTTTCTCTGCTGCAGACATCCTCCTTCTAGCAGTTTCATTTGTCCTTGCTGCTGTTGGATCTGCTGCATCTGGACGTGCTGCTGCTGGAGTTGCTGTTGGTGCTGCTGACTTTGGATCAGGTGATTGATCAGCAACTCCATTTTGTTTGACCGCTGTTCCATCCCTATAGCCTCTTTCACTCGGGAAATGCAGTTTGTCCACAGCCCTCACTTGCTTCTTGGTGATCTTGCACTTTCTTCTAGCATCAATTGTGGTAGATCGACTCACTCGGCTACTTATCAAGGTAGACACTGGAACGCTATTACTTTACATTTTTCACTGGTTTGTTTTGGTACAGCATAAATTAGGGCAAAGTTATCAACGTTAATACTGCATTTCTGGCCTAACTGGAAACAAACAAGAAAACAAATGACAGTGTTGCTGCTGGGATCCGCCCGCTCAAGAAAAAAAATTCAACTTCCCTTATCTTCATTCATAGCTCTGGATGTCACATCTCAAGACACACCCAACACGGACTCAGAAGGCTTACTATTTACCTCCTAAACCACACCCTGGGGTGGATATATGGTTAACAGCCTCCCACCCACTGGACAGCTGTTCACTAAACCTAGCCTTAAAATGACCGATTAACCCCTCTCAGCACTTAGTGTGCTGGCTCATTTTTTCTTGGTTCATAATACTGAAGTTAATAATGTCAGTGATGCATATCTCCTCTCCAGTACTTTGACTTTGTCACAAAAAAAATTATATCTTTTTTTTATTCAAGTGATTGAGAGATGGGTCACTATTATACACTGTGTTCCAAATTATTATGCAAATTGGATTTAAGTGTCATAAAGATTTAATTATTTTGTTTTTTTAAATAAACTTGTGGATGGTATTGTGTCTCAGGGCTCAATGGATCACTGAAATCAATCTTAAACACATGTGATAATTAGTTTTGCAAGTGATTCTAATTAAACGAAAACTACTTAAAAATGATGTTCCACATTATTAAGCAGGCCACAGGTTTCAAGCAATATGGGAAATAAAAAGGATCTCTCTGCTGCTGAAAAGCGTTAAATAGTGCAATGCCTTGGACAAGGTATGAAAACATTAGATATTTCACAAAAAATTAAGAGTGATTATCGTAATGTGAAGAGATTTGTGACTGAAACAGAGCACAGACAGAGTTCATGCAGATAAACGCATAATGAGGAAGGTTTCTGCCAGACAAATAAGAAAGCAGCTGCCAAAATACCATTACAAAGCAGCAAACAGTTATTTGATGCTGCTGGTGTCTCTGGAGTCCCTTGAACCTCAAGGTGTATGATTCTTCAAAGGCTTGCTGTGGTGCATAAACCTAATATGCGGCCACCCCAAAAAGGTGCTCACAAGCAGAAACAGTTGCAGTGGGCCCAGACGTACATGAAGACTAATTTTCAAACAGTCTTGTTTACTGATGAGTGTCGAGCCACCCTGGATGGTTCAGATTAGTAGTAGTAGTGGATGATTCAGAGTAGTGGATGGTTGGTGGATTGCCACCATGTCCCAACAAGGCTGCGACATCAGCGAGGTGGAAGACTCATGTTTTCGGCCAGAATCATGGGGGAACAGCTGGTAGGGCCCTTTAAAGTTCCTGAAGGTGTGGAAATGACCACTTTATTCCATGGTATAAAAAGCAGAAACATGCCTTCAGGAGCAAAATCATCCTCATGCATGACAATGCACCATCTCATGCTGCAAAGAATACCTCTGACTGAGTCATTGGCTGCTATGGGCATAAAAGGAGATAAACTCATGGTGTGGCCACCATCTTCCCCTGACCTCAACCCTACAGAGAACCTTTGGAGTATCATCAAGCAAAAGATCTATGAGGGTGAGAGGCAGTTCACATCAAAACAGCAGCTCTGGGAGGCTATTCTGACTTCATGCAAAGAAATACAAGCAGAAACTCTGCAAAAACTCACAAGTTCAATGGATGTAAGAATTGTGAAGGTGACATCAAAGAAGGGGTCCTATGTTAACATGTAACTTGGCCTGTTAGGATGTTTTGGAGTTAAATAACTTTTTGGTTCAGTGAATGTGACCTCCTAATGCTGCAAATTCCACAAATGAGAATTTTCAGATCTTTAAAACAAATCAAATGTTTAGATATTCTACTGTGCCTAATAATTTGGAACAGTGTATTTTGAGTTTGTATTCATTTTGGAGACTATACTGTTATTGTTTGGGAGGTTTCTTCAATAAAATTCGATGTATACTCTAACGGGTGATGACTTTTATTAGACTGACTGTCATTTGCACCAACCATTTAGGAAAATCCGAGAAAAATGTCATTTGCATAATAATTTGGAACACAGTGTAAAGGACCCAGACAATCCATTTTGAAGGGAGTCTTCCTGCACAAGTTTATTTTCAAAACTAAGCATAGCATCTTGGGGAACATAGCCCTAAAACGCCTTCCTTAACCCCTTAGTGACCGAGCCAATTTTGTACTTAATGGCCCAGCCAATTTTTACAAGTCTGACCACTGTCACTTTGAGGTTCTGAAATGCTTCAGCGGATTCCACTGATTCTGAGATTGTGTTTTTTTTTTGTTTGTTTGTTTGTTTTTCGTGACTTATGTTCATGTTGGTGCTAAAATTTCTTTGATATGACTTGCATTTATTTGTGGGGGGAAAAAAATGAAATTTGGCAAAAATGTAGAAAATTTGGTAATTTTCTTTTTGTGCCCTTCAATCAGTCGTGTCACACAAAAATGGTTAACAAATAATATTTCCAACATGCCATCTTTACATCAGCACAATTTTGGAAACCATTATTTTCTTTGTTAGGTGTTATAAGGGTTAAAAGCTGATCAGCGATTTCTCAGTTTTCCAACAAAATGTACAAAATTTTATTTTTTTTTTTTTCAAATTTTAAGTGAGTTTAGGGGGTCAATATGACAGAAAATACCCAAAAATGACACTATTCTAAAAACCGCACCCCTCGAGGTCATCAAAACCACATTCAGGAAGTTTTATTAATCCTTCAGGTGCTTTTCGAGAACTAAAGCAATGTAGAATGAAAAAATGAACATTTTACTTGTTTAACACAAAATTTACTTTAGACCCAAACTTTTATTTTCTCAAGGGTATCAGGAGAAAATGGACCACAAAATTTGTTGTGCAATTTCTCCTGAGTACACTGATGCCCCGTATGTGGGGGAAAGCCATTGTTTGGTCGCATGGCAAGGCTCAGAAGGAAGGAAGCACCGTTTGACTTTTTAAACGCAGAATTTGCTGGAATCAATGGTGGGTGCCATGTCGTGTTTGGAGACCCCTTAATGTACCTAAACAGTGGAACCCCTCTAATTATTTCCCCAACCCTAGCTCTAGCCCCAACCCTAGCTCAATGCCAAAGCCCACATCCAAGGGAGTGACACGACATGCGCAGTACATGTACAGCACATGTAGTGAAACGGTTAATGGGGTGCTTGTTATGGCCAAGTTTTGAAGGGCACCTTCCCACCTACTTGTACACATCTAGGGCCTGATTCATCTCCATGCATGCATGCATGCATGCATGCATGCATACATACATACATACATACATACAGTACAGACCAAAAGTTTGGACACACCTCATTTAAAATTTTTCTGTATTTTCATGACTATGAAAATTGTAAATTCACACTGAAGGCATCAAAACTATGAATTAATACATGTGGAATTATATACTTAACAAAAAGTGTGAAACAACTGAAAATGTGTTATATTCTAGGTTCTTCAAAGTAGCTACCTTTTGCTTTGACTGCTTTGCACATTCTTGCCATTCTCTTGATGAGCTTCAAGTGGTAGTCACTGGGAATGGTCTTCCAACAATCTTGAAGGAGTTCCCAGAGATGCTTAGCACTTGTTGGCCCTTTTGCCTTCACTCTGCGGTCCAGCTCACCCCAAACCATCTCGATTGGGGTCAGGTCTGGTAACTGTGGAGGCCAGGTCATCTGGCGTAGCACCCCATCACTCTCCTTCTTGGTCAAATAGCCCTTACACAGCCTGGAGGTGTGTTTGGAGTCATTGTCCTGTTGAAAAATAAATGATGGTCCAACTAAACGCAAACCGGATGGAATAGCATGCCGTTGCAAGATGCTGTGGTAGCCATGCTGGTTCAGTATGCCTTCAATTTTGAATAAATCCCCAACAGTGTCACCAGCAAAGCACCCCCACACCATCACACCTCCTCCTCCATGCTTCACGGTGGGAACCAGGCATGTAGAGTCCATCTGTTCACCTTTTCTGCATTGCACAAAGACACGGTGGTTGGAACCAAAGATCTCAAATTTGGACTCATCAGACCAAAGCACAGATTTTCACTGGTCTAATGTCCATTCCTTGTGTTCTTTAGCCCAAACAAGTCTCTTCTGCTTGTTGCCTGTCCTTAGCAGTGGTTTCCTAGCAGCTATTTTACCATGAAGGCCTGCTGCACAAAGTATCCTCTTAACAGTTGTTGTAGAGATGTGTCTGCTGCTAGAACTCTGTGTGGCATTGACCTGGTCTCTAATCTGAGCTGCTGTTAACCTGCTATTTCTGAGGCTGGTGACTCTGATAAACTTACCCTCAGAAGCAGAGGTGACTCTTGGTCTTCCTTTCCTGGGGCGGTCCTCATGTGAGCCAGTTTCTTTGTAGCGCTTGATGGTTTTTTCCACTGCACTTGGGGACACTTTCAAAGTTTTCCCAATTGTTCGGACTGACTGACCTTGATTTCTTAAAGTAATGATGGCCACTCGTTTTTCTTTACTTAGCTGCTTTTTTCTTGCCATAATACAAATTCTAACAGTCTATTCAGTAGGACTATCAGCTGTGTATCCACCAGACTTCTGCACAACACAACTGATGGTCCCAACCCCATTTATAAGGCAAGAAATCCCACTTATTAAACCTTTTCTTTCAACGTTCTTTTTATTGGGAAGAAAAATAACAGAGAACAGAATAAACAGAGTAGTCAAAATCATGAAAAGCAAATGGAATTAACTGATTTTGAAAAAAAGACGTATAGGGTGTAACATACAGCTATAAATTGAAATGTCCAGAGGACCAACAAAAACAATCAAATGATTAGACTTAAATAGAATAATCAGTTAGACTATTAATAGAATCGAGGGAACATATAAGAGATGGGGGTAAAGGAGAGGGAGGGTAGAAGATGGGAGGTGAGAGGGGTGATCCGGTGGAGAATGATCAAGAACAAGGTAAGGGTGGTATGATTAATTTCAACTGTCAGTTCAAATGTCTGTGGTGTCCAGAATAAAGTTGGGCTTGGATCTAAATTGGATCCAGGGTTCCCATGTATCCCACTTATTAAACCTGACAGGGCACACCTGTGAAGTGAAAACCATTCCCGGTGACTACCTTTTGAAGCTCATCAAGAGAATACCAAGAGTGTGCAAAGCAGTCATCAAAGCAAAAGGTGGCTACTTTGAAGAACCTAGAATATAAGACATAATTTCAATTTTCACACTTTTTTTGTTAAGTATATACCGTATTTACTGGTGTACAAGACGACTGGGCGTATAAGACGACCCCCAACTTTTCCATATAAAATATGGAATTTGGGATCTGCCCGCCGTATAAGACGAGGGTCATCTTATACGCCCAGTCATCTTATACGGCATGTGGTTCCCAGGGTCTGGAGGAGAGGAGACTCTCCTTCAGGCCCTGGGATCCATATTCATGTAAAAAATAAAGAATAAAAAACATGGATATACTCGCCCTCGGGCGGCCCCTGGCTCACAGCGCTGTTAGCGTCTCCCTCCGTTTCTAAGGAATGCAGTGAGTGAAGGACCTTCGATGATGTCGCGGTCCCATGAGCGGTCAGGTGACCGCTCATACAGAGATCTTTATTTTAAACACGAAAAAAAAGAAAAGGATTTTTCATATCTTCTCTCCAGCGAACGCTGCTGGAGAGAATATATGAATGGCGGCTTCGGCACCACGTGGGGGGACAGCGCTTACTGTAGCGCTGTCTCCTGCACGGCACACGGACTGCACATGGACAGCGTCCGTGTGCGGTACGTGTTTTACATGGACCCATTGACTTTAATGGGTCCGTGTAATCCGTGCGCTCCCACGAACACTGACATGTCTCCGTGTTTTGCACATGGACACACGGTCCGTGAAAAAACGCTGACATGTGCAGAGACACATTGATTTCAATGTGTCTATGTGAGTCAGTGTCTCCGGTACGTGAGGAAACTGTCACCTCACGTTCCGGAGCCACTGACGTGTGAAACCGGCCTTACATAGGTGTAACCACACCCAAGTACCTATCACATGGTCAGTCAGGTGAGCGTTACATCACCACAGGTCCTTAAACACAAAACCATTTTAGGTGTTCAGACACACCTCTTTTGGTGGGTTTGTAGGTGACTGAACCCACCCATCTCTCCAATCACCTGGAAGCCTTCCCAATGTAAACAAATCCCTCAGCAGTAGATCTGCTTGAGCAAAACATACCCAGGCTTCCATCACAGGGCCACCCACCTCTGCGATACATACCGACCATTAATCACATGACCAGTCGCTATGCCAGAGTACCCAGGGGCGGTCCGGTCCGATGGGTGTCCGGGTCCGGTGCCTCCCATCTTCATGCCATGACGTACTCTTCTTTGCTTCCTGTCGCAGCTCCTGCGCAGGCATACTTTATCTGCCCTGTTGATGGCAAAGTACTGCAGTGCACAGGCGCTGGGCCCCTCTGACCTTTCCCGGCCCCTGCATACTTCAGTACTTTGCTCTGTCCTCAACAGGGCAGATAATTATGCCTGTGCAGGAGCCACGACCGGAAGCAAAGAAGAGGACGTCATCGCATGAAGATGGGAGGAGCTGGATCCGGACCGTGACTGCCATCGGACCGGACTGCACCGGGACCGCCCCTGGGTGAGTATAATCTAACTTGTTTTTCTTATCTTTCAGGTTACATCGGGGGCTTATGTACAGCATTACAGAATGCTTTAGATAACCCCCTGATGGCTGTGGCCTTAGCCTATAGGCGAAAAATGGGGTGACAGATTCCCTTTAAGGGATTGCCAGAAGTGGTTGAACATTGTTGATGACCACCTCTGGCAATCCCAGAGAAACTGAATGGGCTGGGCACGATGGACAATCCAAAACAGCATTACAGAGTGTCATTGGGGTGTTCCAGTGGTCAGACCCCCAACACCTATTCCTTTCGTATAGGTGATACATTTAAATGATACTCTTAAGAGGGATGATGTGGCGATTTCCTGTATTATGAACTCTTTATTTGAAGTGTCCGTATGCTAATAAACCAGAGCACCAAAAGTGTAAAGTTTTGAAAAATAGTTCTGCTGATATAGCTTTATTTTCTTCAGTCTACTGGAAAAATGAAAGTGGTAATCTGACCGGTTTTTATGTGCGTCAAAGGACGCTTTTATCGAGTAGTTTCTATAAAATAGAGCCATTGATTCCCTTCAAAGAAGAACTAAACATATAATTACGGTAACTAGATTTCTAGCAGTAATGTCCTTATAATGCATTCAGAGCTATACGCTGGCACCATGTCATACTATTGCGCCACTGAAGGCAACCGTTGGCCTGGCCATGGCTCTCACTGGCCTAAGCAGCCATCTGCGGGCAGTGCTAGGGGTCCAATTATGACAAGAATGGTTTTTCATGAGACAACACCTTAACTGACATTAGGAAAAGTGTAGCTTCGCGCTGCCAACACCATGTGTGACGGTGACCGTGGAAATTCATGCTGTGTAATAGAATTTGACCTCCAATCCACTTCCGCGTTTCTGCATCCACAGTCCACACAATATCAGGGTTGTGGTTATTGACGTGTTTTGTGACAAATGGGAGATGAGCCTTTATGTATCTTTTAGTAGAGGTTGTTGTCACCGGTGCCACTGTTGCCATTATCCTTCCAGTGGTGGAATAAGCACAAGACCTGTCATTTCTTAGTGTTTAATATATATTTTTTATGACTGTCGTTGATGGACTCTTGGATAAGTTTTGGTAGGCGATAAAGGCTCTTAACTATAAATTGTAGGATGCCGCAATTCCAAAGATTTATCAATGGCCTTGTAATCCTTTGCTTATTTATATACAGTAACCTGCCTGGATCTCCCCACAAATCCCCGGTGAATTCACAACCTGCTCGTTTTCTGTACCAAAGATGTAATTTGTAAAATCTCCTCTACTCAAGATAATCAGATATGATGCATCCATACACAATATGCACGTGATTCTGATGTGTAGATTTGCATCAACATACAGTGATTATTGCTGGTCTAAGAATGCGAACCCTCCCCCCCCGTAATAGATCGGCAAGATTGGAAGTTAGAAAAGATTTTTACACTAAGTTGGAGTCTATGGGCCCGATTCATTATTTGCAATTTCTTGGAGACACTTTTTTTTTTTTTAACTTGGTCTATTTGCTGATATTTTTCTGTGACAAATTCTTTAAAAATTGCAAACGTGGTTCATGAATTTTGCACAAAATCAGAAATGCACTTTTTAGTCTTAACCAGATTTGGCAACTTTTCCTGCAGCAAAAGTCGCAAATCCTTTAAAAATTTGCCCACTTGTTTTAACCCCTTTCCAACATCGGGCGTAATAGTACTGGACTCCGGCGCTAAGCACGCACCTTTCTGGGCACACGAGAGCTGATCTGTACAGCTGATATGTGCCCGCAGCTGTTGGTGAACTTGCGATCCTCCCGCAGTTGTTAACTAGTTAAATGCCACTGTTCATCACTGACTGCAACATTTAACTTGTGCTTACCGTTAGAGCGTCAATCCCGCCCGTCGGTGACCCGTCACATGATCGCGGGTCACTGATGGGTTGGCATGACCACAGCAGACCTCTATGGTTGTCATTGCTGGATTGCTATGAGTGCCGCCCGGTGGTTGGCGCTCATAGCAAGTGAGCATTTCTGCTACATACAGGCGATCTGATCATTGCCTGTGTGTAGCAGAGGCAATCGAAGTACTGCAGCTTCTAGTCTTCCATGGAGACTATTGAAGCATGCAAAAAAGTAAAAAATAAATAAATAAGAAATATTTTAAAAATATTTAAGTTCAAGTCGCCCCTCAATTCACCCCATAAAAAAATTAAATCAAATATACTTATATTTGGTATCGCCGCTTTCAGAATCGCCCGATCTATCAATATAAAAAAGAAATAACCCCATCGCTACATGGCGTAATGAGAAAAATTAAAAACGTCAGAATTACGTTTTTTTGGTCGCCACTGCAATGCAATAAAATGTAATAACAGGTGATCAAAAGATCGTATCTACACCAAAATGGTTTAAATAAACGATAGTTCAGCATGTAAAAAATAAGCCCTCACCCAGCCCAAGATCACGAAAAATGGAGATGTTACAGGTCCCGGAAAATGACACCATTTTTTTTTTTATAAACCAAACTTTACATTTTTTTTCTCACCACTTAAATAAAAAAGAACCTAGACATGTTTGATGTCTATAAACTAGTAATGCCCTGGAGAATCATAATGGCAGGTCAGTTTTAGCACTTTGTGAATATTGTAAAAAAAAAAAAGCAAAAAAAAACTTCCCAGTACACGATATGTTAACACCAATAGTGTTGTTAAAAAGTACAACTTGTCCCACAAAAAACAGGCTTATGCTAAAAAGCAGAAATACCTCTGGTCGTGAAGTGGTTAAAAGGCCATACATTGAAAACTGTTCCAGAAACCTAACTCCAGGCAGAGACAGAGAAAAATGGCTCTTGGAAGAAGAGGAGGAAAAAATAAAAGGGCAAAAATGGAAATTGGCTGCTGAGGCGAGGAGTCAAATGCTCCTAACAAAACTGGGATACACCTAGTGTAGGTTCTGTGAAGGAGGGACCTAGAAATCAGACTCTGCCCTCAGACATAAATAACATAACCTACCAGTTTACCTGGAGAGTTCCTCTAAGCCCTTAGCGACTGCCAATACGCCTTTAACGGTGACAGTTAAGGGTACTTATTCTTCAGCGATGCGCTGTGAAATAAGGGTATAGCATAGCGCCTCCCAGCGTCTGACAATCTCCGGGGTCTCGGCTACCGGGGTAGCTGAGACCCTGGAGAACATGATTCGGGTGGGTTTTTACAATCCCCAGTCTTATGATTATTTACAGAATAACGTTGATCGCAAAAAAAAGTTGGATTTCCCATGAATTTCTCATCTGGTGTGATCTAGCATACTAGATGAGAGAGAAATTGGGTCCTCCGAGCTCCCCAGTGCCTCCACCATCCCCGGACCCACCAGCTCCGTTCCCCGACCCGCTGCGTCTTTTTCCTGGAAGAAAGTGGCGGGCGCCCACTGAGATCTGAAGGCTGGCACCCAGCAAAAATAGGAGATTTTTCCTATTGGTTTATTTTGATCACTTGATAGACGCTATCACAGTGATCAAAATAACAAAAAAAAAAGTAAATCAAATCCCCCTTTATCACCCCCTTAACCCCTTCCCGACCTGTGACACAGCGTATGCGTCATGAAAGTCGGTGCCAATCCGACCTGTGACGCATATGCTGTGTCACAGAAAGATCGCGTCCCTGCAGATCGGGTGAAAGGGTTAACTCCCATTTCACCCGATCTGCAGGGACAGGGGGAGTGGTAGTTTAGCCCAGGGGGGGTGGCTTCACCCCCTCGTGGCTACGATCGCTCTGATTGGCTGTTGAAAGTGAAACTGCCAATCAGAGCGATTTGTAATATTTCACCTAAAAAAATGGTGAAATATTACAATCCAGCCATGGCCGATGCTGCAATATCATCGGCCATGGCTGGAAATACTAATGTGCCCCCACCCCACCCCACCGATCGCCCCCCCAGCGCCCCGATCTGTGGCCCGCTCCCCTCCGTCCTGTGCTCCGCTCCCCCGTCCTCCTGTCCGCTCCCCCCGTGCTCCAATCACACCCCCCCGTGCTCCAATCAAACCCCCCCGCACTCCGATCCCCCCCCGTGCTCCGATCCACCCCCCCTGCACACCGATCCACCCCCCCTGCACACCGATCCACCCGCCCGCACACCGATCACTCTCCCCCATGCTCCGATCCCTCCCCCCCCCCGTGCTCCGACGCCCCCCCGTGCCCTGATCTCCCCCCCTTATACTTACCGATCCTGGCGGGGTCCGTCCGTCTTCTTCCCCGAGCGCCGCCATGTTCCAAAATGGCGGGCGCATGCGCAGTGCGCCCGCCGAATCTGCCGGCCGGCAGATTCGTTCCAATGTGAATTTTGATCACTGTGATATAATCTATCACAGTGGTCAAAATAAAAAAACAGTAAATGACCCCCCCCATTTGTCCCCCATAGATAGGGACAATAATAAAATAAAGAATTTTTTTTTTTTTCCACTAAGGTTGGAGGTAGGGGTAGGGTTAGGGGTAGGGGTAGGGTTAGGGGTAGGGTTAGGGGTAGGGGTAGGGTTAGGGGTAGGGGTAGGGGTAGGGTTAGGGTTTCGGTATGTGCACACGTATTCTGGTCCTCTGCGGATTTTTCCGCAGCGGATTTGATAAATCCGCAGTGCTAAACCGCTGCGGATTTATGGCAGATTTACCGCGGTTTTTCTGCGCATTTCACTGCGGTTTTACAACTGCGATTTTCTATTGCAGCAGTTGTAAAACCGCTGTGGAATCCGCAGAAAGAAGTGACATGCTGCGGAATGTAAACCGCTGCGTTTCCGTGCAGTTTTTCCGCAGCATGTGTACAGCGATTTTTGTTTCCCATAAGTTTACATTGAAATGTAAACTCATGGGAAACTGCTGCGGATCCGCAGCGTTTTCCGAAGCGTGTGCACATACCTTTAGAATTAGGCTATGTGCACACGGTGCGGATTTGGCTGCGGATCCGCAGCAGTGTTCCATCAGGTTTAAAGTACCATGTAAACCTATGGAAAACCAAATCCGCTGTGCCCATGGTGCGGAAAATACCGCACGGAAACGCTGCGTTGTATTTTCCGCAGCATGTCAATTCTTTGTGCGGATTCCGCAGCGTTTTACACCTATTCCTCAATAGGAATCCGCAGGTGAAATCCGCAGTAAATCCGCAGGTAAAACGCAGTGCCTTTTACCCGCGGAGTTTTCAAAAATGGTGCGGAAAAATCTCACACAAATCCGCAACGTGGGTACATAGCCTTAGGGTTAGGGTTGGGTTGGAATTAGGGTTGTGGTTAGGGTTAGGGGTGTGTTGGGGTTAGGGTTGTGGTTAGGGGTGTGTTGCGGTTAGGGTTGTGGTTAGGGTTACGGCTACAGTTGGGATAAGGGTTAGGGGTGTGTTGGCGTTAGAATTGAGGGGTTTCCACTGTTTAGGCACATCAGGGGGTCTCCAAACGCAACATGGCGCCACCATTGATTCCAGCCAATCTTTTATTCAAAAAGTCAAATGGTGCTCCTTCCCTTCCGAGCCCCGACGTGTGCCCAAACAGTGGTTTACCCCCACATATGGGGTATCAGTGTACTCAGGACAAACTGGGCAACAATTACTGGGGTCCAATTTCTCCTGTTACCCTTGAGAAAATAAAAAATTGCTTGCTAAAACATCATTTTTGAGGAAAGAAAAATGATTTTTTATTTTCACGGCTCTGCGTTGTAAACGTCTGTGAAGCACTTGGGGGTTCAAAGTGCTCACCACATATCTAGATAAGTTCCTTGGGGGGTCTAGTTTCCAAAATGGGGTCACTTGTGGGGGGTTTCTACTGTTTAGGCACACCAGGGGCTCTGCAAACGCAACGTGACGCCCGCAGACCATTCCATCAAAGTCTGCATTTCAAAACGTCACTACTTGACTTCCGAGCCCCGACATGTGCCCAAACAGTGGTTTACCCCCACATATGGGGTATCAGCGTACTCAGGACAAACTGGGCAACAATTACTGGGGTCCAATTTCTCCTGTTACCCTTGAGAAAATAAAAAATTGCTTGCTAAAACATCATTTTTGAGGAAAGAAAAATGATTTTTTATTTTCACGGCTCTGCGTTGTAAACGTCTGTGAAGCACTTGGGGGTTCAAAGTGCTCACCACATATCTAGATAAGTTCCTTGGGGGGTCTAGTTTCCAAAATGGGGTCACTTGTGGGGGGTTTCTACTGTTTAGGCACACCAGGGGCTCTGCAAACGCAACGTGACGCCCGCAGACCATTCCATCAAAGTCTGCATTTCAAAACGTCACTACTTGACTTCCGAGCCCCGACATGTGCCCAAACAGTGGTTTACCCCCACATATGGGGTATCAGCGTACTCAGGACAAACTGGGCAACAATTACTGGGGTCCAATTTCTCCTGTTACCCTTGAGAAAATAAAAAATTGCTTGCTAAAACATCATTTTTGAGGAAAGAAAAATGATTTTTTATTTTCACGGCTCTGCGTTGTAAACGTCTGTGAAGCACTTGGGGGTTCAAAGTGCTCACCACATATCTAGATAAGTTCCTTGGGGGGTCTAGTTTCCAAAATGGGGTCACTTGTGGGGGGTTTCTACTGTTTAGGCACACCAGGGGCTCTGCAAACGCAACGTGACGCCCGCAGACCATTCCATCAAAGTCTGCATTTCAAAAGTCACTACTTCCCTTCTGAGCCCCGACGTGTGCCCAAACAGTGGTTTACCCCCACATATGGGGTATCAGCGTACTCAGGAGAAACTGGACAACAACTTTTGGGGTCCAATTTCTCCTGTAACCCTTGGGAAAATAAAAAATTCTGGGCTAAAAAATTATTTTTGAGGAAAGAAAACGTATTTATTATTTTCACTGCTCTGTGTTATAAACTTCTGTGAAGCACTTGGGGGTTCAAAGTGCTCACCTCACATCTAGATAAGTTCCTTTCGGGGTCTAGTTTCTAAAATGGGGTCACTTGTGGGGGGTTTCTACTGTTTAGCCACATCAGGGGCTCTGCAAACGCAACGTAACGCCCGCAGAGCATTCCATCAAAGTCTGCATTTCAAAATGTCACTACTTGACTTCCGAGCCCCGACATGTGCCCAAACTGTGGTTTACCCCCACATATGGGGTATCAGCGTACTCAGGAGAAACTGTACAACAACTTTTGGGGTCAAATTTCTCCTGTTACCCTTGGGAAAATAATAAATTGCAGGCTAAAAAATCATTTTAGAGAAAATAAAATTTTTATTTTATTTTCATGGCTCTGCGTT
The DNA here is from genome assembly GCF_032444005.1 of Ranitomeya imitator. Taxonomy (NCBI): domain Eukaryota; kingdom Metazoa; phylum Chordata; class Amphibia; order Anura; family Dendrobatidae; genus Ranitomeya; species Ranitomeya imitator. The sequence goes on along the minus strand of NC_091290.1, from coordinate 70,147,813 downwards.
ATAAACTTCTGTGAAGCACTTGGAAGTTCAAAGTCCTCACCACACATCTAGATTAGTTCCTTTGGGGGTCTAGTTTCCAAAATGGTGTCATTTCTGGGGGATCTCCAATGTTTAGGCACACAGGGGCTCTCCAAACGTGACATGGTGTCCGCTAATGATTGGAGCTAATTTTCCATTTAAAAAGCCAATTGGCGTGCCTTCCCTTCCGAGCCCTGCCGTGCGCCCAAACAGTGGTTTACCCCCACATATGGGGTATCAGCGTACTCAGGACAAACTGGACAACAACATTTGCGGTCCAATTTCTCCTATTACCCTTGGCAAAATAGGAAATTCCAGGCTAAAAATAATTTTTGAGGAAAAAAAAATTATTTTTTATTTTCATGGCTCTGCATTATAAACTTCTGTGAAGCACCTGGGGGTTTAAAGTGCTCAATATGCATCTAGATAAGTTCCTTGGGGGGTCTAGTTTCCAAAATGGGGTCACTTGTGGGGGAGCTCCAATGCATAGGCACACAGGGGCTCTCCAAACGCGACATGGTGTCCGCTAACAATTGGAGCTAATTTTCCATTCAAAAAGTCAAATGGCGCGCCTTCCCTTCCGAGCCCTGCCGTGTGCCCAAACAGTGGTTTACCCCCACATATGAGGTATCGGCGTACTCGGGAGAAATTGCCCAACAAATTTTAGGATTCATTTTATCCTATTTGCCCATGTGAAAATGAAAAACTGAGGCGAAAAGAATTTTTTTGTGAAAAAAAAAGTACTTTTTCATTTTTACAGATCAATTTGTGAAGCACCTGAGGGTTTAAAGTGCTCAATATGCATCTAGATAAGTTCCTTGGGGGGTCTAGTTTCCAAAATGGGGTCATTTGTGGGGGAGCTCCAATGTTTAGGCACACGGGGGCTCTCCAAACACGACATGGTGTCCGCTAACGATGGAGATAATTTTTCATTCAAAAAGTCAAATGGCGCTCCTTCCCTTCCGAACCTTACCATGTGCCCAAACAGTGGTTTACCCCCACATGTGAGGTATCGGTGTACTCATGAGAAATTGCCCAACAAATTTTAGGATCCATTTTATCGTGTTGCCCATGTGAAAATGAAAAAAATTGAGGCTAAAAGAATTTTTTTGTGAAAAAAAAGTACTTTTTCATTTTTACGGATCAATTTGTGAAGCCCCCGGGGGTTCAAAGTTCTCACTATGCATCTAGATAAGTTCCTTGGGGCGTCTAGTTTCCAAAATGGGGTCACGTGTGGGGAAGCTCCAATTTTTAGGCACACGGGGGCTCTCCAAACGTGACATGGTGTCCGCTAAAGAGTGGAGCCAATTTTTCATTCAAAAAGTCAAATGGCGCTCCTTCCCTTCCAAGCCCTGCCGTGCGCCCAAACAGTGGTTTACCCCCACATATGAGGTATCAGCGTACTCAGGACAAATTGGACAACAACTTTCGTGGTTCAGTTTCTCCTTGTACCATTGGGAAAATAAAAAAAATGTTGCTAAAAGATAATTTTTGTGACTAAAAAGTTAAATGTTCATTTTTTCCTTCCATGTTGCTTCTGCTGCTGTGAAGCACCTGAAGGGTTAAAAAACTTCTTGAATGTGGTTTTGAGCACCTTGAGGGGTGCATTTTTTAGAATGGTGTCACTTTTGGGTATTTTCAGCCATATAGACCCCTCAAACTGACTTCAAATGTGAGGTGGTCCCTAAAAAAAATGGTTTTGTAAATTTCGTTGTAAAAATGAGAAATTGCTGGTCAAATTTTAACTCTTATAACTTCCTAGCAAAAAAAAATTTTGTTTCCAAAATTGTGCTGGTGTAAAGTAGACATGTGGGAAATGTTATTTATTAACTATTTTGTGTCACATAACTCTCTGGTTTAACAGAATAAAAATTCAAAATGTGAAAATTGCGAAATTTTCAAAATTTTCGCCAAATTTCCGTTTTTATCACAAATAAACGCAGAATTTATTGACCTAAATTTACCACTAACATGAAGCCCAATATGTCACGAAAAAACAATCTCAGAACCGCTAGGATCCGTTGAAGCGTTCCTGAGTTATTACCTCATAAAGGGACACTGGTCAGAATTGCAAAAAACGGCCAGGTCATTAAGGTCAAAATAGGCTGGGTCATGAAGGGGTTAATATTTTTACCTAACATTAAAAATTGTAATTTTTTGTTTTCATTCTTTGCAGTTAGGGTTGGATTAGGGGTTAGGGTTGGGGTTATTTTTTTTTTTCCTTCCACATTGCTTTGGTTCTCGTGAAACACCTGAAGGGTTAATAAACTTCTTGAATGTGGTTTTGAGTACCTTGAAGGGTGTAATTTTTAGAATGACGTAAATTTGGGGTATTTTCGGTCATATTGGCCCCTCAGTCACTTCAAATGTGAGATGGTCCCTAAAAGAAATGGTTTTGCCAATTTTGTTGTAAAAAACGAGAAATCGCTGGTCAACTTGTAACCCTTATAACTTCCTAACAAAAAAATTGTTCTGATATAAAGTTGGCGTGTGGGAAATGTTATTTATTAACCTATTGTGTGACACGACTTTCTGATTTAAGGAAAGAAAAAATTAAGTTTGAAAATTGATTTTTTTTTTTTTTTTTTTTTTGCCAAATTTCCGTTTTTTTTTTGTTTGTTTTTTTCATAAACGCAAGTTACCGTATATACTCGAGTATAAGCCGACCCGAGTATAAGCTGACCCCCCTAATTTTGCCACAAAAAACTGGGAAAACTTATTGACTCGAGTATAAGCCTAGGGTAGGAAATGCAGCAGCTACTGGTAAATTTCAAAAATAAAAATAGATGCTCCATACCGTTCATTATTGCCCCATAGATGCTCCATATAAAGCTGTGCCCCATATAATGCTCTGCACCGTTCATTATGGCCCCATAGATGCTCCATAGAAAGCTGTGCCACATATATATTGCTCTGCACCGTTCATTATGGCCCCATAGATGCTCCACATAAAGCTGTGCCATATAGAATGCTCTGCACCGTTGATTATGGCCCCATAGGTGCTCCTTATAAAGCTGTGCCCCATATATATTGCTCTGACCCGTTGATTATGGCCCCATAGATGCTCCTTATAAAGCTGTGCCCCATGTATTTATTGCTCTGACCCGTTGATTATGGCCCCATAGATGCTCCTTATAAAGCTGTGCCCCATATATATTGCTCTGCACCATTGATTATGGCCCCATAGATGCTCCTTATCACGCTGTGCGGTGCCATATAGATTGCTCTGCACCGTTGATTATGGCCCCATAGATGCTGCATATATAATGCTGCTGGTGCTGCAATAAAAAAAAAAAATCACATACTCACCTCTCTTCGCTCAGGACGCCGGCGCTTTCAATATTTACCTGCTCCTCGTGCGGCTCCGTTTCCAGCACTGACGCTCAGCAGAGGGCACGCACTGACTACGTCACCGCACCCTCTAACCTGAGCGCCACTGCTAGAGGACGCTGCAGACGGAGCCGCCCCGGAGCGAGGAGCAGGTAAATATCGCGCAGCGCTGCGCTCCCCTTACCTGCTCCTGGCGCGATCCCTGCAGTCCCTGGCTTCCCCGCTGCTGCAGCTTCTTCCTGTAATTGAGCGGTCACAGTTACCGATCATTTACAGCAATGAATATGCGGCTCCTCCCCTATGGAGGCGGAGCCGCCTATTCATTTCTGTAATGAGCGGTGCCATGTGACCACTCAGTACAGGAAGAATCTGCAGCGCCGGGGAAGCCAGGGACTGCAGGGACCGCGCCGCAGCAGGTAATTATGATTACACAGCCCCCGCTCTCCCTCACCTGCCGACCCCCGGGTATATGACTCGAGTATAAGCCGAGAGGGGGACTTTCAGCCCAAAAAAATGGGCTGAAAATCTCGGCTTTTACTCGAGTATATACGAGTATATCGAAATTTTTTTAACCTCTAACATGAAGTACTCAGAATCTGTGGGATCCTTTGAGGTGTTCCAGAGCTATAACCTTAAAGTGACAGTTGTCAGAAATGTAAAAATTGGCCCGGTCATTCAGGTCTAAATTTGCTCGGTCACGAAGAGGTTAACAAATTGCCTTTATTTTCTTTCTACTTTCATAAATGAATCCAGCAATTTCTTCATATGTTGGGAAGTGCAGTAGTTTTTCTGAACTTCAAAAAGACGGTTCTTAAAAACCGTGTGTAATGTTATAGCTTTCTTGCCAACTTTCCTGATTTGTGTGGGAGGCTTCTTCATTTGCCTTCTCTCTCCTGCCTCCGAAATCTCCCAGTGGACAGACACACAGCTGGAGACTGAGAACCAATTCATTTAGCAGATCAAGTGTAAATGCAGCTAGATGTCATTTATAGCTTAAAGCACAACATACTAGATGTTACATATAGATGGATCTCCCTAAATATATCTTAATTAGCTTTGTACACAGTTTGCTCTACTTTTCGTGTACAGATATTGAGTCACAACGTATCCATTGACATTGAGAGATGCTTTCAGAATTCTTCTACATGGCTCGGATCTCGCATATGCCTAGCATACCCTCCCTCTTCAATATCTGTTATGTTCTGCTGATGTGCATTTTGGATACTGTAGCATATCACTCGGCCTTATTATACCATAGTATGACTCGGGCCTACAGTGGTATCAGTCACTCATCGGTTAATTGTGGATACATTTGCTTTATGTCCTAAGCATTTTCAGGACGAATCAGTTTTATGGTTGCCAACTTGCAGTTTGTAGTGATGAAAGCCGTGCGGTTCTGCTCCACACACTTTTTACATCCGTTCACAAGCTGCAGCTAATGATAGTGGATCAGTGGAGATGCTGGGTCTATCTCCACCCAATATCAATTGAGGGTTGGACAACCATCTTTGGACAACTAGCTGCAAAGGATCCCTCTTCCACCCATGAAAATAGAAGAAGGGAATTAAGTTTTTTTTTTTTCTCTATGCAAGATTTCGTTTAGACTTTTTGTTTGAGAACCATGGAAAAATCCTGCAGACAAATGACAATTACCTCAAGATAGAAGTGAGAGAGCTGCAGCACCAGACTCATCCCCCCACCTTATTGCATGAGGAAGGTACAGTTCTGAAGTTGACACTGTGTGAAGAAAAGTTATCTGTAAAGAGACTTTCACATATGTTAAGTGTTGCATGAAGAGAAGTGATTCTGTGTGATAAAAAGCTTAAATAAAACCTCTGTGATCAACTCCAGCACAGAACTGTCATAGCTGTGTGCCCCTCTGTGAAGAATTTTATAGTTAATGGTCGCCTTGAGAGAGATTTTCCTAGGATTCCAAAAATAACTCGTTTCCTTTGTATTGCCCTCATACTGAGTAGCACGCATGCACAAATTTGCTATTATCATCATTACGCCTACTTCATATTGGGATAAGATCATGGAGATGGAAATACCCCTTTTAATGACGGGAGTAAAATTTTAGCAGAGAACAAATCCAAAAACATAAAAGAAAGTTCAAGACCCCCAAAGCATGCACACTGTTCTATAAAAGTAATTGTTCCTTGATTGCAAAACTTGAAAAAATACTGATTGTGTGAGCACTGCAGTCCTTGTGTGTCCGTGTATGTATTTATAATTGCAAGAAAAAGTGAGTTCTTTCAATTTCCTTGGTTTTCTGCACCAATCGCTAATAAAATATTGCAAGTTAAAATACAATTCTAGAACACACACTAAGCAGAGGACACAGAAACGTGTTGCAGGTCATGGCTTTTGAGCACATTGAGTAAATGGCCAGTGTCCAGGAAAAAATGTAAGTGAACCCTTGTGTTAATGAGTTCCCTAGGAGGTAAAAGGCATTTCAGTTAGGGAGGAGAGAGGGACAGTGTAGGTTTTACAGGTGTTATGTCCATTGTCCAGGCACACAAAGCCTGGTTACCAACCAATCTGTTCTGAATAAAGATTGGTTAGTGTGACCATGCCTTGAGGCAAACCACTTTAAGAAGGCCTGAGAGACGTAGATACATAATGCTGGAAAAAGTGTACCAAAGCAAGCCGACCAGGTGCACGTAAATGGAAAACAGTGTCACTGTACACCCTACATGCTGATACGATCCAGAAGTCAGCAGCCTCACAGACCCTAACTGCTGACTTTATTCTTCAACCTGGACAACCTCTTTTTAAATAGTTTGTCAGCAATTATAACTTTGACAATCCGGAAACATTTTATTAGTAATTAATGCAGCGTTATGAGCAATCCTAATAGGTTCTCACTTCTAACAAGTGAGCACCTATTCATTAGACTTGTATGGCCCTATTCCCCTTGGCTGTAAGACTTGAGCAACGAACAGTTGAATGGCTCCACAGGACACGAATGGACCCTACATTCAAGTATGACACTGCTGAAAACCGCTTACCATGTACCTGTGGGACTCTGTGCTGCTTTAACGGCTGCAGTAAATCTGATCTTTTTGATATTGCCATAACCTGCCCTCTATATAGGAGCAGAGTAAACTGTGGAAGTGGAGCCCAGGTCCGTCTTCCAATAGAACAAAAAAGCTGTGCGTGAGCCCTCGTGACTATAATTGATCAGTAATATCTACACCTTTTATAAATGAGCGATACATCATAGCAGATGTACTTTAAGTGTTGAACGTTAACCAGTCCAGGAAGCTTTGATAATGACGTTTTCAATCTCCAATAGAAATGATTTCACTCATTAGAGGTGTTTGCATCCAGGAAGACGTGACCGAAGTTCATGACTGCTAATGGAAGCTCATGTAGAAAAGCCGTGGAGACACCATCACGTGTTTCTCAACGCAAGCCATAAATAGCCAGGTCTTTCACTGGGAAGTAGGAAACTGGCTTTTGGACACCGCGGAGACACCATCACGTGTTTCTCAACGCGGTGTCTCCGCGGCTTTTCTACATCCAATAGCCAGTTTCCTACTCCACACTGATGAGGGGCAAATACCCCGAAACAGCTGTCTGTGGATGGATACCATGTTTTGGCATAGGTGGTTTTCCCTTTTGGGATGCTGCCCTTCCCGGTGAAAGACCTGGCTATTTATTGCTTGCATTGACAAAACATGTGATGGTGTCTCCGCGGCTTTTCTACATGCATTTGCATATTTCCCATAAGGGATGGGAGCAGTGTTCTGGATCACTGCGTTGAGAAACACGTGATGGTGTCTCCGTGGTGTTGGATGTTTTGATCTCCCCGAGGTCATTCATCCTTATGTTTATAGTCCTTTTACTAGGCACTGCTCCTAATAGCCAGTTTCCTACTCCACACTGATGAGGGGCAAATACCCCGAAACAGCTGTCTGTGGATGGATACCATGTTTTGGCATTGGTGATTTTCCTTTTTGGATGCTGCCCTTCCCCTGGTTGTTCCTTCCCGGTGAAAGACCTGGCTATTTATTGCTTGCGTTGAGAAACACGTGATGGTCTCTCCGCGGCTTTTCTACATGCATTTGCATATTTCCCATAAGGGATGGGGGCAGTGTTGTGGATCACTGTCTTGAGAAACACGTGATGGTGTCTCCGCGGTGTTGGATGTTTTGATCTCCCCGAGGTCATTCATCCTTATGTTTATAGTGCTAATGGAAGCTCACCTGAGACTATGGCAATTACCGAGCTCAGAATGAGCTACACCCCAGTATTCTGAAATCGTAATGTTCTCCTGCTTTATAACTATTAGCATATGTGATTGCTTTCATTACAGCTCTATTACTGTCACGCTTTGTGGAACTTGTTGCTTACCCCTTTGCAGGCCATAAGTGTGAGAATGCAATAGGGACCTTAAGTTCATGCGATCAATCATGGAGGCCAACAACCGGTTTAAAAAGTAAAGGATAATATATATATATATATATATATATATATATATATATATATATATGTGTGTATATATATATATATATATATATATATATATATATATATATATATATATATATATATATATATATATATATATATAATAAAAAAATTTTTTTTTTTTTTTCTTTCTGAAATTCTTGATGACATCTTCCAACATCTGATGACATGCATTTCTTCCACATAGGGCAGAGGCTCATAACTTCGTTTCTTAGTAAATGACAGCATTCATTACAGATTGCAGAGTATGTCTTCGCCCACTCAGTATCCCTCACTACCGTTCAGTACTCTGTGTTCCTTCCTGGTCAGATAAAGATTCACTTAGTCCTTATGGGAATCACACCTCTGTCATCTCTATGTATTGCCACTGCAGATAGTCAATGAAGAACCCCCTTGTACATTGGTCTCATGGGTTCGTGTGGGCCACGGTGACCTCCTTTCCTGTCTCTGTACTCTGCCGTTAGATGGTATTGGTAACTGTCTTCTGTACACCGTTCTTCATTTGGATTCTTTATCGCAGCACACTTTCCACTTGTGGCCTGTCGCTATCTGATGCTTCTTGTTAATTCAATAACTCTGTAACGGACAAACAGGCGCTAGCTTCCTGTACAAGCTGCCCAGCAACTCCTCCACACCTGCATGCCATTGAATGCTTACCCTATCCCAAGCCAACAAGCTGCTTACAGGCTAATGACTGTAAAATCACACAACTATGTCGCCTAAAACAGAAAATCCATGCAATAACATTAGCAAAGTCTTGAGAGAGAGGGGGGTGATGGACGACTTTTCCCTTTTAAAGAAGTGCAGAAATGAGTGAAAGCTTTGTACAATGGGATTTATAAATGGAACCTGTCATTTTATTTATGCTTCCTAAGCCATATGCAGCATGAATCGTAGCCAGACTGCAATATCGGTAGAAGATCCGGTCATGGACCATAGTTAGAGGAGACTAGTCCGGTGCTGTCCCTGACTGGCTTTTAACAGCTCTGATGTACACTCATAGGAAAGACCTGTCTATCACGTGGAGTGGTCAGAGGAAAAGCTGGCCAGGGGTGGCAAAGAACTAGTTTGGTCTCTGTTTATAATTTCCAGACAACCTTTAAACTAAAGGTACCTTCACACTGAGCAACTTTCCAACGAGAATGACAACGATCCGTGACGTTGCAGCGTCCTGGATAGCGATCTTGTGTTTGACACGCAGCAGCGATCTGGATCCCACTGTGCCATCGCTGGTTGTAGCTGAAAGTCCAGAACTTTATTTGGTCGTCAGGTCGGCGTGATTCGTCATGTTTGACAGCAAAAGTAACGATGCCTGCAATGTTTTTTCATGGAGCGAACAACCAGTGAGAACGAGAAGTACGTCACTGGATCGCTTCTGCATCGTTCTGCTGTTGCCGTGTTTGACGTCTCCTAGCGACCTAAACAGCGACGCTGCAGCGATCGGATCGTTGTCTATATCGCTGCAGCATCGCTTAATGTGACGGTACCTTAAGATTCTCTAAAATGCCAGAGAGTTTCATAGTTTAATATAGCTTGCTGCATTTTGGCAGTCAGACTGAGTCCCTGCATCTTGTCTTGCATGTATTGACTTAAGAGTTCCCTATAAATATAAGCTTTTAAGGACTGGTACAGGCATCCGGATTATCGGTCCAAGCACTAGCCGACAAAGCAGATTCCACTCAGTCCATTGTTATCCTATGGAGGCCATACACAAGTCCACTTTTTTACCTTGGACCTTGCCAGTCCAAGAAAAAAAAAATATCTGCATTCCTAAGTTTCATCCAATATTCAGATCGCACATGGCCATGCAAGCCTACAAGTCCTTGGAAACCATCAGACCGATTTCCACAGAATGAAGCTGTAGAATTTTTTTTTTCACCATCTTCTGCTCATCTGAGAGAATCAGTGCACACTATGCTAACACTCTGATCAGGGTGTGATTAACATAATCAACCCAATTCTATCAGATGAAAGAATCTGCGGCCGTCTGCACCTGACCTGACAACGCAAGAATAAAACCATGACCCTCCAGGGTTTATACAGCAAGACTGGTGCAGATAAAGCTGACCAATATCCTCACTAAAAGTGGTCATGTTCTTAAAGGGGTTGCACAAACTCAGCAAGTTATCACTTATCCACACTGTGATAACTTGCTGATCACTATGGGTCCAACCACTAAGACCCTAACCAATACAAGAAACTGCACTGTGAAATCTCGACTAACAATTTAAGCTAGATTTTAAATTTTCGCTATCTGAGACCGTTAAAGGGACTCTGTCACCTGAATTTGGCGGGACTGGTTTTGGGTCATATGGGCGGAGTTTTCGGGTGTTTGATTCACCCTTTCCTTACCCGCTGGCTGCATGCTGGCTGCAATATTGGATTGAAGTTCATTCTCTGTCCTCCATAGTACACGCCTGCGCAAAGCAATCTTGCCTTGTGCAGGCGTGTACTATGGAGGACAGAGAATGAACTTAAATCTAATATTGCAGCCAGCATGCAGCCAGCGGGTAAGGAAAGGGTGAATCAAATACCCGAAAACTCCGCCCATATGACCCAAAACTAGTCCCGCCAAATTCAGGTGACAGGTTCCCTTTAAGAGGTTTATCCAAGCTTTAATTTTTATTAGAGGTTAGATTATACTCACCTGGGCGGGTGGTCCGATTCGATGGGCGTCGCGGTCCGGTCCGGCGCCTCCTATCTTCTTACGATGTCCTCTTCTTGTCTTTACGCTGCGGCTCCGGCGCCCTGTTGAGGGCAGAGCAAAGTACTGCGGTGCACAGGCGCCAGGAAAGGTCAGAGAGGCCCGGCGCCTGCGCACTGCAGTACTTTGCTCTGCCCTCAACAGGGCAGACAAAGTACGCCTGCGCCGGAGCCGCAGCGTGACTACAAGAAGTCATCGTAAGAAGATGGGAGACGCTGGACAGGACCACGACACCCATTGGACCAGACCGCACCGGGACCGCCCCTGGGTGAGTATAATCTAACCTCTTTTTCTCATGTTTCAGGTTACATCGGGGGCTTATCTACAGCATTACAGAATGCTGTAGATAAGCCCCTGATGCCGGTGGGCTTAGCTCAACTCCCATTTTGGGGGTGACAGGTTCCCTTGAAACTTGTTTTTAAAATGTATACTTTTTTTTGTTCTTATTTATACCATATGAGTGAAACTTTTGCCATAAAAATTAAAATTCTCATTGATCCCCTGATGCTCATGTCACGCTTCTTGGGTGCCCTACTCGTCTCTATCTGCTCTCATTTGACATTGCTAAGCCAATCACTGGCTGCAGAGGTCACATGATGTAATCTGCAGCAGGAAGATGAGACAACACAGCTGTTGCTTTTATTTATTTATTTTTTTAAATATTATTATAGACAATCCCTCTAAATTTTTGGCCTGTCCCATGGAGCTCTACATTGCACAAAATGTTAACTTCCCTACATATTCTTCTTTTAGATTTAGTGATCACCTGCAATCTTCTAGTAAGCTGTAGCTAAAGCCTGACCTCTGCGACCGCCCAACTTCTCTGCCGGTTGTCTATGGTTTCAGTATAAACCAGTTTTTTGTTCTTTGACAAGTAATGGTCTGCATCCCAGGCTATATTCTGATGCATCTGAGTAACGACCGCTAGAAATAATTGTTCAGGAGGTTGATCATGGTGTTTTTGTTTGTGTTCTCATTCACGATTTCTTCTTCTCCTTGCAGAATAAAACCATTCGCCTTGATTGGGAAACATTAAAACATGGCTGCCCACGAATCTGACGTCTGCAGCCATGTAAGAGTGGTCATCAGAGTCCGTCCTCCAAACGAGAAGGAGAAAGTAGCCAATTTTACCAGTGTGGTGCAAGTGGTTGATAAACACATTCTTGTTTTTGACCCAAAAGCTGAAGAAGTAACTTTTTTTCACGGCAGAAGTGCTGCCAATCGGGACATAACCAGAAGGAAAAATAAAGATCTTAAGTTTGTGTTTGATTGCGTCTTTGATGAAAATTCATCCCAGCAAGAAGTTTTTGAACAGACCACAAGGGTCGTGCTTGATGGCGTTTTGAATGGATACAACTGCACTGGTATGTAACGGTTTCTCTTTTTCTACTGATATATCCAAGTATATCTCCACTTATTTGTCTTTAAAATCTTGCAAAATATGCACCAGCCAACCTATGTCTGGCAGAGCGGGAGTCCCATAGGGGAGGGTCTTGAGCGTTTTTGCTCTGCAATATGATTTCCAATTGCCCTTCTAAAAACAATTTTAGAATTTTTTAGGCCTATGAAACCATGCGCTTCGGTCAGGAGAGCCAGCGATCAGACCTATTCTTCTAATCCAAACAGTCTGTTCTTCAAGGATGTTTGTAATCAGTCTTAAAGGGAACCTGTCACCCCCAAACTCGAAGGTGAGTTAAGCCCACCAGCATCAGGGGCTTATCTACAGCATTCTGTAATTCTGTAGATAAGCCCCCGATGTATCCTGAAAGATGAGAAAAAGAGGTTAGATTATACTCACCCAGGAGTGGTCAGTACGATGGGCGTCGCAGTCCGGTCCGGGGCCTCCCATCGTCTTACGATGATGTCCTCTTCTTGTATTCACTCTCCAGCGCAGGCGTACTTTGTGTGCCCTGTTGAGGGGAGAGCAAAGTATTGCAATGCGCAGGCGCCGGGAAAGGTCAGATAGGCCCAGCGCCTGCGCACTGCAGTACTTTGCTCTGCCCTCAACAGGGCACACAAAGTACGCCTGCGCCGGAGAGTGAATACAAGAAGAGGACATCATCGTAAGACGATGGGAGGCCCCGGACCGCGACGCCCATCGTTCCCCGTCCGCCCCTGGGTGAGTAAAATCTAACCTCTTTTTCTCATCTTTCAGGTTACATCGAGGGCTTATCTTTAGCATTCCAGAATGCTGTAGATAAGCACCTGATGCGGGTGGGCTTAGCTCGCCTTCGATTTTGGGGGTGACAGGTTCCCTTTAATGAAATAACAATGATAATTCAATTTCCCCCTGTCTTCGTTGTCACCGAATCAGCAGACATAAGTTATACACTTGTGAAGAAAAAAAGGGGGTTCCAGCTTCTCCAGATAAAATCCAAAAGGCTTTATTGCTATAACATCATTAAAATATGAAGTGCTCCCGAGACATCACCATGACAGTGTAAAAGGCAGGCTACGCGTTTCGACCGACACAGCGGTCTTTATCAAAGCTAGTCTACTAAATAGTGAATGAGTATAAAAAGACCTATGGACCAATAGCATGACAGAAAACAATCACATGATCGGAAAAGGTCCTATCGATCCAAAATTAACAAACCAAAACGGATAACAATTCACATAATTTAAAAATAAATTTGAATGAAATACAGACAATAATTAATCAAAAATTTAAGAACCTGTCACACCTTAATAATAAATCAATAATGAAACATCAATTCATTTTTCTTGTTAAGACCGTCAGGAAATCTCGTGCCCAGATTAAAGATCCAATATGCTTCACGCGTTAATAGTGTTCTATGCAGATCCCCACCACGTAGCGGCTTCTTGATTTTTTCCAAACCTGTAACTCTTAAAGAACTAATATCACGGAAATGATAATCTATAAAATGTTTCGCTGCAGATGAAATATTACGGTTGATATTACCAATATGTAGAATATCATGCAAATGTTCAGAGATACGGTTCTTCAGTTTCCTAATTGTGCATCCAATATATGATTTGTTGCACTCAATACAATCTATTTTATAAATGACATATCACGTATTGCAATTAATAAAATCCTGTATAGTAAATGTATTGATATTATTGGAATCTTTGAAGATTTTAGTTGTGACCATTCTCTTACATGTAGAACAATTTGTAACATTGCATTTATAGCTACCTTTGCATTGGAGCCAAGTCTGAGATCGTTTGTGAGAAACAAATGTATTAGGAGATAAGATATTACCTAGTGTGGGTGCTCTCCTCACAACAATATTGCACCCCCCTTGTAACACTTGGCTAAGAATGGGATCCTCATACAGAATAGGTAAAGCTTTAGAGATGATATGCTTGATTGCATTGAACTGGGGGCTATACTGCAAACAAACAAATGGTTTATTACCGACATTACTTTGGACAGAATTTTCATCTGGCGAAACGTTAGATGAAATAAGTTTATTTTGTTGTTTATTAGCAACTATTTTGGAAGCTCGATCCAGCATCCAATTAGGATAACCCCGTTGATTCAATCTCTTACAAGATCTAGACAAGTCACTAGTATATGCGTTGTTATTATTGCAATTGCGTCTGAGTCTAGTAAATTCGCCTACTGGGATTGCTTTGATGGTATGTTTGGGGTGGCTACTATGAGCATGGAGAATTGTATTACCAGCAATAGGTTTAATAAACGTGCGTGTTGAAATTAATTCATTAGCACTACCCGTTAATTCTAAATCTAGAAATGAAATTGTAGATTCTTGATGAATATAAGTAAATTTGATATTGTAATCATTATTATTAATGTACAGTAAAAAATCAGGTATGGCAGATACATCGCCCCTCCAAATAATTAATGTATCGTCGATGTATCTGCCATACCATAAAATAAAAGAGTGAAATGGGTTACTGGTTGTAAATAAAAATTGATGTGCCCAAAATGCCATAACCAAATTTGCCAAAGATGGAGAAAATTTGGCCCCCATCGCCACTCCAGTACATTGGAGATAGTATTCCATATTGCCACCTCTTGGACTCCAGACTAGCCATTTGGCGTGTGGGTATCAGAACCTTTAATGTAGGGCTAGTTTGGTTGCTACCAGCAATTGGCGCTAACCTCACAGTTTAAGGAAATATGGCTTCAGAAAATCTATTGCCTTAAAGGGAACCTGTCACCAGAAATAACACTGTTAACCTGCAGATATGCGGTTAGTCTGCAGGTTAACAGTGTTATGATGCTGTCCAGCGCCTGCACGCAGCCAAATGCATCAAGGAGAAAATTATCTTTGTTCTCCCGCCGGCATTCTGTATTCAGACATGGAGGTGGGGCACCGCGGATTAAGTCATCAGCACTGACTGACAGCCAGCCCAAATGTAAAACCAGTGTCAGTCAGGGCCTGGGGTGTGGTTACAACAGCCGCGATGTATACTAAACTGTGACTGAACTGCCCACACCCCTATGACTAAATATTGAATTTTGGCGGGGGAATAAAGATCATTTTCTCCCTGCCGAGTGCAGGCACCGGACAGCAGCAAAACATTAACCCCTTTCTGACATTGGACGTACTATTCCGTCCATGTGGTGTGGGTCCTAATTCCCAAGGACGGAATAGTACGTCCAGCGCGATCGGCCGCGCTCACGGGGGGAGCGTGGCCGGGTGTCAGCTGACTATCGCAGCTGACATCCGGCACTATGTGCCAGGAGCGGCCACGGACCGCTCCCGGCACATTAACCCCTGTCACACCGCGATCAAACATGATCGCATTGTGCTGGCGGTATAGGGAAGCATCGCGCAGGGAGGGGGCTCCCTTCGTGCTTCCCTGAGACTATCTGTACAAAGCGATGTGCTCACCTTGTACCAAGCGTCTCCTTCCTGCAGGCCCCGGATCCTAAATGGCAACGGGGCTACTTCCGGGTCCTGCAGGGAGTACTTCAGGGTCCAGAGTAGGCTCTGGTAACTAAGCAGCAGGGCACGCCAGATCGCTGATCTGACACAGTGCTCTGCAAAGTGTCAGATCAGCGATCTGTCACTATACAGTGATGTCCCCCCTGGGACAAAGTAGAAAGGTAAAAAATAAATAAATAAAACAAAATTCCTTAATAAAGAAAAAAAAAAAATATTGTTCCCATAAATACATTTCTTTATCTAAATAAAAAAAAAAAATAATGAAAGTACACACATTTAGTATCGCCGCATCCGTAACGACCCCACCTATAAACCTGTCCCACTAGTTAACCCCTTCAGTGAACACTGTAAAAAAAGAAAGAAAAAAAGGCAAAAAACAACTCTTTATTATTTTTATCGTATAAAAAGCGCCAAAACATAAAAAATTATATAAATGAGGTATCGCTGTAAATGTACTGACCCGAAGAATAAAACTGCTTTATCCATTTTACCAAAAGCGGAACGGTATAAACGCACCTCTCTCCCCTCCTCCCTCCCTCTCCCCCCAAAGAAATTCATGAATAGCTGGTTTTTGGTCATTCTGCCTCACAAAAATCGGAATAAAAAAGCGATCAAAAAATGTCACGTGCCTGAAAATGTTACCAATAAAAATGTCAACTTGTCCCGCAAAAAACAAGACCTCACATGACTCTGTGGACCAAAATATGGAAAAATTATAGGTCTCAAAATGTGGTAACGCAAAAAATATTTTTTGCAATAAAAAGCATCTTTTAGTGTATGACGGCTGCCAATCATAAACATCCGCTAGAAAACCTGCTATAAAAGTAAATCAAACCCCCCTTCATCACCCCCTTAGTTAGGGAAACTTAAAAAAATTTATTTATTTCCATTTTCCCATTAGGGTTAGGACTAGGGTTGGGGCTAAAGTTAGGGTTGGGGCTAAAGTTAGGGTTACATTTACGGTTGGGATTAGGGTTAGGGGTGTGGTTAGGGTTATGGTTGGGATTAGGGTTCGGGGTGTGTTTGGATTAGGGTTTCAGTTACAATTGGAGGTTTCCACTGTTTAGGCACATCAGGGCTCTCCAAACGCGACATGGCGTCCGATCTCAATTCCAGCCAATTCTGTGTTGAAAAGGTAAAACAGTGCTCCTTCCCTTCCGAGCTCTCCCGTACGCCCAAACAGGGGTTTACCCCAATATATGGGGTATCAGCATACTCAGGACAAATTGGACAACAACTATTGGGGTCCAATTTCTCTTGTTACCCTTGGGAAAATAAAAAAAAACATTTTTGTGGGAAAATTTTTTTTTATTTTCACGACTCTGCGTTTATAAACTGTAGTGAAACACTTGGGGGTTCAAAGCTGTCAATACACATCTAGATAAGTTCCTCAGCGGGTCTACTTTCCAAAATGGTGTCACTTCTGTGGGATATCTACTGTTTAGGTGCATCAGGGGCTTTGCAAATGCAACATGACGCCTGCAGACCAATCCATCTAAGTCTGCATTCCAAATGGTGCTCCATCACTTCCGAGCCCTGCCATGCGCACAAACGATGGTTCCCCCCCCACATATGGGGTATCAGCGTACTCAGGACAAATTGGATAACAACTTTTGGGGTCGAATTTCTCCTGTTACCCTTGGGAAAATACACATGGGGGTTCAAAGCTGTCAAAACACAGCTAGATAAGTTCGTTAGGGGGTCTACTTTCCAAAATGGTGTCACTTGTGGGGGGTTTCAATGTTTAGGCACATCAGGGGCTCTCCAAACGTGACATGGTGTCCCATCTCAATTCCAGTCAATTTTGCATTGAAAAGTCAAATGCCGCTCCTTCCCTTCCGAGCTCTGCCATGCGCCCAAACAGTGGTTTACCCCCACATGTTGGGTATCGGCGTACTCAGAACAAATGGCACAACAACTTATGGGGTCCAATTTCTTCTCTTACCCTTGGGAAAATAAAACAAATTGGAGCTGAAGTAAATTTTTTTGTGAAAAAAGTTAAATGTTTTTTTTTTTTTTAAACATTCCAAAAATTCCTGCAAAACACCTGAAGTGTTAATAAACTTCTTGAATATGGTTTTGAGCACCTTGAGGGGTGCAGTTTTTAGAATGGTTTCACATTTGGTTATTTTCTATCATATAGACCCCTCAAAATGACTTCAAATGAGATGTGGTCCCTAAAAAATATTGGTGTTGTAAAAATGAGAAATTGCTGGTCAACTTTTAGCCCTTATAACTCCCCAACAAAAAAAAATTTTGGTTCCAAAATTGTGCTGATATAAAGTAGACATGTGGGAAATGTTACTTATTAATTATTTTACATGACATAGCTCTGTGATTTAAGGGCATAAAAATTCAAATTTGGAAAATTGCAAAATTTAAGCCAAATTTCCGTTTTTTTTTTACAAATAAACGCAATTTATATCGAAGAAATTTTACCACTATCATGATGTCACGATTGGACTGGCGAGTAAACTGGGACCAGGGGCACCTTTCCTGGCCCTAGCACTAGGGAGCGCCCTAACTCGCCCTGTTCCCGGGATACCCCAGATGGCGAGGATGCTGGGGCCTTCGCCCTCGCCCTGTCTCCTGACTGCTGCCCTGCGTCTGTCCCCCTCCCCCACCGGGGGAAGAGAGGCGCTACAGTGTACAACTGTATACCAACCCGACAAATAGGGGAACAAAGACAAGGGTAAAAAGAAAACTCCACTCACAAAATATGCTCTCACAAATAACAAAGGTATCCACCAGGGTGTGAAGGACGGGGAGGGTAAATAAAGCGGGTAAGGATGAGGAATATTCCAAGCGTACAAACCATACAACTGTCGCACAATAAATTCCTCCAGAGCTCCAAACACCAGCTCCTCACTACTCCAGGTCTATCAAGCAAGTGCTATTTCAGACAAGGATCTGATCAGAAAGCCTAGCTTTTATAAGAGAAAGGAGTGGCTAACTGAGCATAGCTGAAAGCAGGAATTTCCACAAGGCCTATTAACCCCTGTCCTGCTGAAAGAAAACAAAACACCTTTAATACACGTGAGATGTGCTTCTCCTCAGTGATGAAGCAGAAGCCGTCAGACACCGTGGTCTTCTGGTATTGCTCTGTCGCGGTAACTCCGTGACACATGAAGTACAATATGTCACGAGAAAACAATGTCAGAATCGCCAACATCCGTTGAAGCGTTCCAGAGTTATAACCTCATTAATGGACAGCGGTCAGAATTGTAAAAATTGGCCCGGTCATTAACGTGCAAACCTCCGTTGGGGGTAAAGGGGTTAAAAAGTTATAGTCCTCAGAATAAAGCGATGCAAAAATAATAATTTTATATATAAAATAGTTTTCTTATTAAAGCGCCAAAACATAAAAAATGATATAAATGCGCCAAAACATAAAAAATGATATAAATGAGGTATCTCTGTAATCGTACTAACACGAAGAATAAAACTGCTTTATCAATTTTACCAAACGTGGAACGATATAAACGCCCCCTCCCCCTCCAAAAAAAAAAAAAAAAAAATTCATGAATGGCTGGTTTTTGGTCATTCTGCCTCACAAAAATCAGAATAAAAAGCGATCAAAAAATTGTCATGTGCCTGAAAATGGCACCAATAAAAATGTCAACTCGTCTCGCAAAAAATAAGATCTCACATGACTCTGTTCACCAAAATATTTTTTGCAATAAAAAGCGTCTTTTCGGGTGTGACAGCTGCCAATCATGCAAACCCGCTAAAAATAGTAAATCAAACCCCCCTTTATCACCCACCATTACTCCCAAGCAACATGCCCGCTGCCTTGGGGTCATACTTGATTCCGAGCTTTCATTCACCCCCCACATCCAATCACTGGCTCGCTATTGTTATCTGCACCTCAAAAACATTTCTAGAATTCGCCCTTTTTTTACTTTATACTCTGGAAAAACTCTTACTGTTTCTCTTACTGATTATCGTCTGGACTATTGTAACTCTCTACTTATCGCCTCCCTCTTGCCAAACTCTCCCCGCTCCAATCTGTCCTGAATGCTGCAGCCAGGATCATATTCCTCATCAACCGTTACACCGATGCTTCTACCTTGTGCCATGTATGTAGAGGAGCTGCGGAGACACCATCACGTGTTTCTCAACGCAGGCAGTGAATAGCCAGGCCTTTCCCCGGGAAGGAACAACCAAGGGAAGGGCAGCATCCAATAAAGGAAAACATCCAATAAAGGAAAACCACCTATGCCAAGCATGGTATCCATCCACAGACAGCTGTTTCGGGGTTTTCTGTGGATGGATACCATGCTTGGCATAGGTGGTTTTCCTTTATTGGATGTTTTCCTTTATTGGATGCTGCCCTTCCCTTGGTTGTTCCTTCCCGGGGAAAGACCTGGCTATTCACTGCCTGCGTTGAGAAACACGTGATGGTGTCTACGCGGTGTTGGATGTTTTGGTCTCCACGAGGTCAATCATCCGTGCCTTTATAGTCTACCTTGTGCCAGTCATTACACTGGTTACCCATCCACTCCAGAATCCAGTACAAAACTATTTCTCTATTACGGGCCTACTTCACAACCCTCATATCTTCCCTATCCTACAACCCCAAACAGTTTTTCAAAACCTTTAACTACCTCCTCCGCACCCCACTGCCCCCTCCAACCTCCCTCATCTCTACTGAGGACTTTGCCACACACTTTAACCCTTTTCTGATGTACTATCCCGTCGAGGTGGTATGGGCCCGTATGACCACCGATGGGATAGTACGTCTTTACAGATCAGCCGCGCCCACGGGGGGAGCACGGCCAATCGGGGCCGGGTGTCAGCTATGTGCCAGGAGGGGTCACAGACCGCTCCTGGCACATTAACTCCCTAAGTGTGCTCTCTGTGTGCTTACCTGAGACCCTCGGAGTAACGCGATATGATCTCGTTGCTCTGAGGGTCTCCTACCTCCTCCTCCCTGCAGGCCCGGATCCAAAATGGCCGCGGGGAGCCTTCCAGGTCCTGCAGGGAGGTGGCTTGCAAGCGCCTGCTCAGAGCAGGCGCCAGGAAGTCTCCCTGCAGTGCCTGTCAGATCGCTGATCTGACACAGTGCATTGCAAAGTGTCAGATCAGCAATCTGACACTATAGCATAATGTCCGCCACTGGGGCAATGTAAAAAAAAAAAAATCCTAAATAAAGGAAAAAATAAATAAATTGTTCCAATAAATAAATTATTTTATCTAAAGAAAAAAACAATTAAAGTACACATATTTAGTATCACCGCGCCTGTAACGACTCGACCTATAAAACTGTCCCACTAGTTAACCCCGTCAGTAAACACCATAAAAAAACGAGGCAAAAAACGCTTTATTATCATACCGCCAAACAAAAAGTGGAATAACACGCGATCAAAAAGACGGATATAAATAACCATGGTACCGCTGAAAACGTCATCTTGTCCCGCAAAAAACGAGCCACCATACAGCATCGTCAGCGAAAAAATAAAAGTTATAGTCCTCAGAATAAAGCGATGCAAAAATAATTATTTTTTATATAACATAGTTTTTATCATATAAAAGTACCAAAACATAAAAAATGATATAAATGAGGTATCGCTGTAATCGTACTGACCCGAAGAATAAAACTGCTTTATCAATTTTACCAAACGTGGAACGGTATAAGCGCCACTCCCCCCCCCCCCCCCCTCCCCCATGAATAGCTGGTTTTTGGTCATTCTACCTCACAAAAATTGGGATAAAAAGCGATTAAAAAAGTCACGTGCCCAAAAATGGTACCAATAAAAACGTCAACTCGTCCCGCAAAAAACAAGACCTAACATGACTCTGTGGACCAAAATATGGAAAAAGTATAGCTCTCAAAATGTGGAGACGCAAAAACTATTTTTTGCAATAAAAAGCGTCTTTCAGTGTGTGACGGCCGCCAATCATAAAAATCTGCTAAAAAACCTGCTATAAAAGTAAATCAAACCCCCCTTCATCACCCCCTTAGTTAGGGAAAAATAATACAATTTTTAAAAAAAGTATTTATTTCCATTTTCCCATTAGGGTTAGGGCTAAAGTGGGGGGTTTCCACTGTTTAGGCACATCAGGGGCTCTCCAAATGCGATATGGCGTCCTATCTCAATTCCAGCCAATTCTGCGTTGAAAAAGTAAAATGGCGCTCCTTCCCTTCCGAGCTGTGCCGTGCGCCCAAAGTGCCAGTGGTTTAGCCCCACATATGGGGTTTCGGTGTACTCAGAAGAAATTGGACTCCAAAAGTTATTGTACAATTTGTCCTCTTACCCTTGGTAAAAGAAAAAAAAAAAAAAAAAAAAAATTGGAGCTGAAATAAATTTTTTGTGAAAAGTTGACTGTTCATTTTTTTTTTTTTTTTTTTTTTTAAACATTCCAAAAATTCCTGTGAAACACCTGAAGGGTTAATAAACTTGTGGTTTTGAGCACCTTGAGGGGTGTAGTTTTTAGAATGGTGTCACACTTGGTTATTTTCTATCATATAGACCCCTCAAAGTGACTTCAAATGTGATGTGGTCCCTAAAAAAAAAAGATGGTGTTGTAAAAATGAGAAATTGCTGGTCAACTTTAATCCGTTTAAATCCCTAACAAAAAAAAATGTTGGTTCCAAAATAGTGCTGATGTAAAGTAGACATGTGGGAAATGTTACTTATTAGGTATTTTGTGTGACATATCTCTGTGATTTAGGCTGCCGTCACACTCGCAGTATTTGGTCAGTATTTTACATCAGTATTTGTAAGCCAAAACCAGGAGTGGGACAAATAGAGGTAAAGTATAATAGAGACATATGCACCACTTCTGCATTTATCACCCACTCATGGTTTTGGCTTACAAATACTGATGTAAAATACTGACCAAATACTGATCGTGTGACGGCAGCCTTAATGGCATAAAAATTCAAAGTTGGAAAATTGCGAAATTTTCGCGAAATTTCCGTTTTTTTCACAAATAAACGCAGGTAATATCAAAGAAATTTTACCACAATCATGAAGTACAATATGTCACGAGAAAACAATGTCAGAATCGGTGGGATCCGTTGAAGTGTTCTACCTCATAACGGGACAGTGGTCAGAATTGTAAAAATTGGCCCGGTCATCAACATGCAAACCACCCTTGGGGGTTAAGGGGTTAAAATCAACTTTAATTGTTCTTGGGAAATCCCTTCAAAGTTTAATTTTAAAGTGAACTTGACCGCTGGTACTTCCCAATCTGTGGGCATCGTGTATCTCGTACTTGCTGTATGATCTCCGCCATGCTGTAAAAGCTGCTGGGGACGGGGTCGCACTGGAGACTTCTCCTCACCCGCTGCCCTGGATTAACAGGTCTCTACCGCAGTGCACACAGACTGTATATAGGACTTGCACTGCCGAGAATGATGATCTGTTACACTTCACCTGCTAAGCGAGCGTTTTGATAGTTCGCGTGATAGGCAGCCTATTTACACGGCAAGATAATTGTGAGACTAATGTTTTTTACAATCCTCAATTGCGATCATGTTGCAGTGTAAATGCACTTCACAATGGTTGGAACTAGTGATGAGCGAGTATACTCGTTGCTCTGGTTTTCCCGAGCACACTCGGGTGATCTCCGAGTATTTGTAAGTGCTCAGAGATTTACAGCGCCTTGCGAAAGTATTTGGCCCCCTGGAACTTTTTTTTTAACCTTTTCCCACATATCATGCTTCAAACCTAAATAGATCAAATGTAAATTTTTGGTGAAGAATCAACAAGTGGAACACAATTGTGAAGTTGAACGAAATTTATTGGTTATTTTAAATTTTTGTGGAAATTCAAAAACTGAAAAGTGGGGCGCGTAATATTATTCGGCCTCTTTACTTTCAGTGCAGCAAACTCAATCCAGAAGTTCATTGTGGATCTCTGAATGATCCAATGTTGTCCTAAATGCCTAATGATGATAAATATAATCCACCTGTGTGTAATCAAGTCTCCGTATAAATGCACCTGCTCTGTGATAGTCTCAGGGTTCTGTTTGAAGCACAGAGAGCATCATGAAGACCAAGGAACACAACAGGCAGGTCCGTGATACTGTTGTGGAGAAGTTTAAAGCTGGATTTGGATACAAAATTATTTCCAAAACTTTAAACATCCCATGGAGCACTGAGCAAGCGATCATATTGAAATGGAAGGAGTATCATACCACTGCAAATCTACCAAGACCCGGCCGTCCCTCTAAACTTTCATCTCAAACAAGGAGAACACTGATCAGAGATGCAGCCAAGATGCCCATGATCACTCTGGATGAACTGAGGAGATCTACAGCTGAGGTGGGACAGTCTGTCCAGAGGACAACAATCAGTCGTACACTGCACAAATCTGGCTTTTATGGATAGAAGAATGGAAAGAAGAAAGCCATTTCTCAAAGATATCCATAGAAAGTGTAATTTAAAGTTTGCAACAAGCCACCTGGGAGACACACCAAACATGTGGAAGAAGGTGCTCTGGTCAGATGAAACCAAAATAGAACTTTTTTGGCAACAATGCCAAACAATATGTTTAACGTAAAGGCAACACAGCTGATCACCCGAACACACAATCCCCACTGTCAAACATGGCGTGGCAGCATCATGGTTTGGGCCTGCTTTTCTTCAGCAGGGATGGGAAGATGGTTAAAATTGATGGGAAGATGGATGGAGCCAAATACGGGACCAATTCGTGAAGAAAACCTGTTTGAGTCTGCAAAATAACTGAGACTGGGATGGAAATTTGTCTTCCAACAAGACAATGATCCCAAACATAAAGCAAAATCTACAATGGAATGGTTCACAAATAAAAGTATTCAGGTGTTAGAATAGCCAAGTCAAAGTCCAGACCTCAATCCAACCAAGAATCTGTGGAAAGAGCTGAAAACTTCTGTTCATAAACGATCTCCATCAAACCTCACTGAGCTCGAGCTGTTTGCCAAGGAAGAATGGGCAAGAATTTCAGTCTCTCGATGTACAAAACTGATAGAGACATACCCCAAGCGACTGCAACTTGTAATCGCAGTAAAAGGTAGCGCAACAAAGTATTAAGTTAAAGGGGCCGAATATAATTGCATGCCCCACTTTTCAGTTTTTGAATTTCCACAAAAATTTAAAATAACCAATAAATTTTGTTCAACTTCACAATTGTGTTCCACTTGTTGTTGATTCTTCACCAAAAATTTACATTTGGTATCTTTGTTTGATTTCAAAGGGAAAAAAACTCCAAGTAAATGCACCTACGGATTTTTTGAATGCATCCACTTCAAGTGAAAAATGTTAGTAAAAATTCATTTATTTTTTTCAAAATAAAAAAATAAAATATATTTGTAAAATATTTTTAAAAAACAGTACAACGCGTTTCGGCTGCTATTTTTACAGTGCAGCCTTCATCAGGTAGCAAAAAAAACAAAAAAACACAATTCAATAAGCACTATAAAATGATGTTACAACCTCCAAGTTCTCTTAATTATGAGGGTTCCTAGAAGGGATTAGCAGGGCGGGACCGGGGATCAGGTTCTCCTTTCCTGATGACTAACTACATGGTAGCCTCTAAAGAGACACATTTATCTTGTATATATAAAAGAGCAGTTTAGTACTTCTATTCTATCCAAAATGAGCTTTTAAATACATGGTGTTACACTTTTACGAACAAACACAACATTAAAAATATAGGTATATACACAATCATAAATATGATTCACTCCAATACCTCATCAATTCCACTGCTATCAATTCATCCCATAAGATACATTAAAAAAAATAAATAAAAAAATGTTAACAAAAAAAAAAAAATATATATATATATATATATATATATATATTAAAAATATATTAAAAAAAATTTTGTTGTATTGATTTATGCGCAAACGGCTGAGCTATTTATGACAAACCCTTACACATTCTCTACTACATCATTAAGTCCATTTGGATAAAGGCTTTGTAACCTATATATCCAATATGACTCCTTGCGGTTTAATAATTTGTTCCTGTTATTAGCCCCTTTTGGTATATGCTCCAGCGGTGTGACCGTAATGCAGAAGCATTTATTGTGCTTCAGCAGGAGATGACGGGACAGACTATGTTTAATCTGCCCGTTCTTTGCATTATAGCGGTGATTATTCATCCGGGCACTCAATTCCTGGGAAGTTCGTCCCACGTATTGGAGCCCGCATTTGCAAGTCACTACGTAGATGACAAAATCCGTTCTACATGTGAGTCTCTGCTTAATCTTAATTGTTTCCCCAGTAGTATTAGATTGAATACTCCGAGCTCCATGGTTAATGATCTTACAACATTTACATTTGTTTGAAGAGCATATATATACTTCTGTGTTCATCTTCCCTCCATTCACATTGGTATTGTTTCCTATCATGTTTTCTATTTTTGGAACCTCTCTTAATTTACTCTGAGCTACAATATTTTTCACTGTCGCCCCTCTCCTAAAAGTTACTCCCAGTTCCCTTGGAAGCATTTTCCCAAGAATCACATCTTTTTTTAAAATATACCAATATTTTTTTTAAATTCTCCTTATCAATACATTCCCTTTATTATAAGTTGTTATAAAATTAAACTTCCAAAGATTTCTCATATTCTCCTCATTGCTTTCTGGCCTTTCTTTCCCTCTAGTTTCCTCTGCATTACAATCTTTTCTCTTCCTACTTGGGAGACAATCCTCCTGTACTTTGTCCAAATTCTTTCTGTATGCTGTCTCGATTAATTTTTTTTGGATACTTCTTATCCCTGAACCTTTTCTTCAGTATCGCTGATTGGGTCACATAATCTTTAGTGTTTGTACAGTTTTTTCGTATCCTTAAGAACTGGCTGAATGGTACATTAGTTTTCCATTTTTTATAATGCGCACTTCTAAAGTCCACGTAGCCATTCGTATCACAGCTTTTGAAGTGCGTTTTTGTTATAATTTTCCCCGCTTCATGCCCCAATTCCAGGTCCAGGAACACGATTTTGTCCCTTCTGATGCATGACGTAAAGGAGATGCCCCAGTTATTGCTATTAAGAGAATCTATTAATTTACGGGCTTCTTCCTCCGTCCCGGCCCAGAAAATGATCAAATCATCTATATATCTACGGTCTAACGTATTACGCTCAGAGGAAGCGCCGCACTTGTCTTTTTTTTTTTTTTTTTTTCCTCTTTCCCTAAACCAGGGTATTTCTAAAGATCTTTATGTTTGAAGCATGATATGTGGGAAAAGGTTGAAAAGTTCCAGGGAGCCGAATACTTTCGCAAGGCACTGTAGTTTTCATTGCCTCGGCTGCATGATTTACAGCTGATAGACAGCTTGAATACATGTGGGGATTCCCTAGCAACCAGGCAACCCACACATGTACTCAGGCTGCCTAGCAGCCATAAATCATGAAGCTGCGTCAACAAAAACTAAATCTCCGAGCAGTCACAAATACCCGGAGACCACCCGAGCGTGCTCGGGGAAAACCCGAGCAACGAGTACACTCGCTCATCACTAGCTGGAACACATTGTGGCCCACCTTATTCTGAAGTAAGTTTTCCTCAATGTGCTATGCCAGTGCTATCCAAATACTATTGTGAATCCAATCTAGCTTAGGACCTCAGAGGTGGGAATGGTTGAGGTGAATATAAGGTCACCAGCCTGACTGCAGATCATAAGCCGGAGATCTGCCCTGTGTGGGTACAAGTATCGTTGTGCTACCCATTACCAGTCCCATGCTAATTGGGACAGCAAAGGCAGGTAAAGTAGGAACATAAAATTTTTAACGCCTCCGGTAAATTACTCCGTGCTTGTCATATCCTTAGTCATTCTCAAGTTGGCAATGTTCTGTTGTCAGCTTTAACAACTTTTCTTTGTCTCCTTAGTTTTGGCTTATGGAGCTACAGGAGCAGGCAAGACTCACACAATGCTGGGCTCTCCTGGGTGTCCAGGAGTGATGTATCTCACCATGATGGATCTGTATGACCGAATAGACAGCATGAAAGAGGAAAAGGTTTTCAATGTCGCTGTCTCTTACCTGGAGGTTAGTTTTTCTTTAACTTTCTTGTGGTCTTCACCTGTGGTGGTTCCATGTCTGGTAAATATGTGTTGTGTGACCGGAGTGTCAGAAGATCCCGGCTCTGCCCGGTCCGCAGGACTCTGTATGTGAGACTTCGTAGCTTGGTGTAGAAATCTGTGTTTGGAGTGATATGTGTGTATTACACTTCTACTTTTATATTGTGCCTCTTGAGAGAGCAGCGTGTGTCCTCTCTCTTCATGGCTAGTGGTGATCTGTAATATCTTTCTCTGCTAATTTACATCAAAACTAAATTAATATATTTCTAAAGCTGCTCTTCACTGTTCAATCTTCCATGCCGAGTAATGTGAGAAAACACTGAAGTCTCTATAGACACAAATGTACATTGTTGGAGATGATTTACCGTAGTTCTGAAATATAGATCCTAGTATAAATGCTGATTTCTTTTATTTATTTTTAATCTTCGTTTTCTATAATTGTTTTCATTATGAAACTGCAGTTTATCTTTAAGCTAATTAACAGGTGCCTCCTATTAAGCCTTAAGCTGGTCACTGGCACTAGACAAATGTGTTGGGCTTTGTCTATCCTCAATTGTATATGTTGTGTCTGAACTGCCACCATCTGCAGATGTCAGGTGAAAGAAGGAGTCTGGCGGTCACTTTCAGCATGCCAAGTAATTCTCATGGGCAAACAGCCCTCATCAGAGGTGTCGAGCCTCTCTGAAAAGAAAAAACAAATGAGCCTGAACATAAGTTGGTATACCAGCAATCAAAGAGCATGTTCACACTGTAGCCATTTCAGACCTAAGAAAAAAACATGAGCATAAACCTATAGTAAGTAAATGGTAGTAGTACAAGCTATGCTGCGGCTCATTTCTTTGGTCTTGCTGTTGTCTCTTTGTACACACAGGGGTGCGACCCCCTTTCTAAGCTGGGCGTTTCATCTCTATGGCTTCCCATGACAGGTGGCTGCACAGTCGGCCCCTTGTCCTGCTCGGCCCTTATTCACATGGAGCTCAGCTGACACATAGTGAGGTTTTATTACAAGACAGGTTAGGACCTTTCAGATTGGGTACACCTTGTCGCGGTGGAATGGCTGTTACACTTTTTTGTTCAAAATGGTGTTTACGAAAGTATCCAATGTTACTTCCATGTACTAGTAATTTTCTGTAGTGTATATGCTCATTTAGTTTGTTCTTGGATTTTTCGTCCCTCTCTGCAGTGGGAACACGTGCACTCTTGGCTGGGCTGAGCATGTATGTGTATGTCTGTCTACAGCTGATCAATATGTATGGCCACTTTAAACCCTAGTGCACATGGCAAATCTTTGTGCAAAGACCTCATCAGTGCCGACAAGTCTGTGTCTGGGTCATCCATGTGCTAATGTTTCCAGGGGAGACTACTCCTGTAATGTAATCTCTGGCGCAGTAGTGTGCTCCTACAACATGGTTCTGGTATAGGCCTCTCGGGCTCCATAGCTGGGATTCTTTTTCATTTTCAAAATGCTGAAAACTTCACAATATATTCAGAAACAGTATTATTTTTACATCAGTCCCTTCATCAAAGACTTCAGTCGTGTTTAACTCTGTAAAGTCTTCTGTCATTTCCATACAAAACTCTTTAAAGGTCCATAAATTGGTTATAACTGGTAACAGAAGCTGAAACTGCACTCCAACATGATAATAAAGCAGAATTTCTGATGTTCTACATGGAAAATATCAGTATGAGACCCCTTCATTTCCACAGGTGTACAACGAGCAAATCCGTGACCTTCTTGCAAACTCTGGTCCTCTTGCCGTGCGAGAAGATGCTCAGAAAGGAGTAGTCGTTCAAGGGCTAACACTGCATGAGGTATGTGGTTTGTGAGAGGAGCCAAAACCCTTTCAACGGTAGCCCTTAAAGTATATACAGTATGCATTTACCTCTTCAGCATCAGACTACCCTGGGAATATTGCCCGCATATAGTAATGATGTGTGTAGACGGCATGGTTTCCCTTGTTTGGTTTGGGAGGCATTCAGGCTGCACAGCTCTGGAAGAGGGCGAGGTGTTGGGGTATGTGCACACATTGAGTATTGGCAGTGGATTCTTCACCAAAAATCAAAGTGTTGACAGGAAAATTGCTATGGAAAATATGCACATTTGTGACTAGTTCTAGCATGATGTTTTTTTTTTTTTTTTTTTCCTTTTAAAGGTTAGAGCCGCAGAGCTAGAATTACAAATGTGCAGGGTTCACCAGGACCGCTACGTTCCAGGCAAATATGACACCCATCCCCACTGTTGCACATCTGCTATAGGTTCCAGATCTTTGATGGAGACTATATCTCCTCCCCCTTCAGTTAACTTGTTGGTGCACATACCAGTTTAATACATCCCGGAACTCGCGCTCTGTAATTTAATCTTACATCCGCTCCTTTTCTGCCCCAGGTTCTATTTCATCAACAGTCCATCAGCACTATTGGGACGTTAGATTCCTTATGCAGTGATCCTGCCATTGTTCAATGCCTTGCCTACCCTTTAATGCCCCCCAATCAATTATGACTATGCATCTTGACTGACAGGATAGCAAGAGTAGGGAGCACAGACCCGCCCTCACCTCCTGTACTCGGGGTGTTAGAGACGGCGTACATTAGACATGGAGTTAGACATTTTACTCTCACCCAGAGGCCAACACTTTGGAGTCAGCGTGTCATTTGGGTACATTTTGTTAGCTGGTTTATTGGCCATCAGATGAGCCTCCGTTTATTGAAACCGAGAGCATGTAATTATTACCAGACAGTAACTCTGGACTGATGATGGTAAAAGGCTGTTATTCGTAAGTTATTGATGATTATTGATAAGTCATTGATTGGTAATGTTGTGTTTTTGCGCTTTTTATAATCATTTTACTTTCCCTGAAATATCTAAAGCCAAAATCTGCTGAAAATATCCTCCAACTGCTGGACTATGGGAATAAGAACAGAACTCAGCATCCCACTGACATGAATGCCACTTCTTCACGATCACACGCTGTATTTCAGGTGAGTGAAAATGGGGTGGTATTAATAGCTCCTAAGTGCAGAGATAAATCTCCCCCGCTGTTAGTTCAATTTCTGAATAATCTTGTGTCTTTTTGCCATAGATATACTTAAGACAGCAGGACAAAAGTGCTAGTATTAATCAAAATGTTCGCATTGCTAAAATGAGTCTTATTGATCTGGCTGGTTCAGAACGGGCAAGTGCCACCAATGCGAAGGGTGAGCGGCTACGCGAAGGCACAAATATTAACCGTTCCTTGTTGGCTCTTGGAAATGTAATTAATGCTCTGGCAGATCCAAAGGTGAGTGAACAGAATTTTTCTTTGTGGGTCACATTTTCTTCTTTCCCTTACTCTCCCTCTCCCTTTCTTTTTCTCCCTCTCCCTTTTTTTTTCTCCCTCTCCCTTTCTTTTTCTCCCTCTCCCTTTCTTTTTCTCCCTCTCTTTCTTTCTCTTTTTCTCTCTCTCTCTCTCTCCCCCTTTCTTTTTCTCCCTTTCTCTTTTTCTCTCTCTCTCTCCCCCTTTCTTTTTCTCCCTCTCCCTTTCTTTCTCTCCCTCTCCCTTTCTTTTTCTCCCTTTCTCTTTCTCTCTCTCTCTCTCTCTCTCTCTCTCTCTCCCCCTTTCTTTTTCTCCCTCTCCCTTTCTTTCTCTCCCTCTCCCTTTCTTTCTCTCCCTCTCCCTTTCTTTCTCTCCCTCTCCCTTTCTTTATATGCCTTTCTTTTTCTCCATCTCCCTTTCTTTTTCTCCCTCTCCCTTTCTTTCTCTCCCTCTCCCTTTCTTTATATCCCTTTCTTTTTCTCCCTCTCCCTTTCTTTTTCTCTCTCTCCCTTTCTTTTTCTCCCTCTTTCTTTCTCTCTCTCTCTCTCCCCCTTTCTTTTTCTCCCTCTCCCTTTCTTTCTCTCCCTCTCCCTTTCTTTATATGCCTTTCTTTTTCTCCATCTCCCTTTCTTTTTCTCCCTCTCCCTTTCTTTCTCTCCCTCTCCCTTTCTTTCTCTCCCTGTCCCTTTCTTTATATCCCTTTCTTTTTCTCTCTCTCCCTTTCTTTTTATCCCTTTCTCTTTCTCTCTCTCTCTCTCTCTCCCCCTTTCTTTCTCTCCCTCTCCCTTTCTTTTTCTCCCTCTCCCTTTCTTTCTCTCCCTTTCCCTTTCTTTTTCTCCCTCTCCCTTTCTTTTTCTCCCTCTTTCTCTCTCTCTCTCTCTCTCTCTCTCTCTCTCTCCCTTTCTTTCTCTCCCCTCTCCCTTTCTTTCTCTCCCCTCTCCCTTTCTTTCTCTCCCCTCTCCCTTTCTTTCTCTCCCTCTCCCTTTCTTTCGCTCCCTCTTTCTTTTTCTCCCTCTCTCTTTCTCTCTCTTTCTTTCTCTCTCTCTCTCTTTCTTTCTTTCTTTCTTTTTCTCTCTCTCTCTCTCTCTCGCTCTCTTTCTCTCTCTTTCTCTTTCTCTCCCTCAAATATGTTTAGAAAAGTGAGTTGTGTAAATCTGAACTGAACAAGGCCACCATTGGACCAGCACATATATTAAGAATTACAGCAGAAATTAGTGGATATTGTAGTTGGAGGGTATCCAAAGATGTCCCAAATGTAGTGATATCTGTGCACCTCTTAATAAATACATGTGGCACACTTTACTCCAGAGCCAAACATTTTAAGACTTGCATATGCAACACCTGTGTATGCAGCTTCACTATTTGCTCTGAAAACTTGGATCTGTTCTAATGAAGTTCTTAATGAATGGTCAGCTCACAGTGGTTTTAGGCTGCACCGTTGTCTTTGCTTATTTTGTAACTGGCAGAGTGTAGAGACACACACCAGAGCTGAGGAACGTCTAAAATTTGGCACTGGTGTATGAAAGGTCCTGGGAGGACAGTTGTGAAGCCTGACTGTGTTAGCTGAATATTGAATAATGTACAACTTCAAGAAAAAAAAGTGGTAAGAAAAAAAACAGATGCAACGTTTTCTCTGGACAATCCTCTCCTGATGCTTCTTCTTCTAGTATGCTGGAGTCCTTGTGGGTAGGCTGGCTGGGATTTTAAATTCACTGTTTTTTTTTATTATTATTGAAAAGTTTTTTTTTTTCATATTACACAGACAAAACAAACCTCAGAATATACAATCCTCCGTCCCCCTACCTCACACCCCAACAAAGTGCAACATAACGAAATACATAAATGGATAGCACATGCTTGGTTCAGCAAAGAGGACGTTGACCTGTTTAATTAGTTGTCTATATAATTTTTAATATGAAGACACAAAAGAGAATAGTAAAACCAAAAACACTCAGTTTGAAAAAATGTTGCAGTAATCCGCAAGTGCTAGTAAAAGATGTAAAAAAACAGGGTATTTGGTTGATACGTTTTTTGCAAAAAATGTATACTAAGCTGCTCTACCAATCTTCACGGTATACCCTTATCAGAGCAGTCCTAACTAATGTATGCAATCCCTATCTGATGTATTTAAAAACCTGATCATCTGTATATAACCTGTGTGAACAGGGTTCAGAGAGGAAAAATCCATGTGTGCATACAGGGTAGAACAGCTTTTGTGCAGATAGCCCAAGAGGAGTGGTGGAACTCCCCAGTCTTGTAGACACAAGAGAACAATTATGGAAACAGGAACACATGGGCTACTTGCACAGTGAACAAGTCTGTATGATCATGTTCACACACCACCAAGAAACCTGAAGACACAAAAGAGAATAGTAAAACCAAAAACACTCAGTTTGAAAAAATGTTGCAGTAATCCGCAAGTGCTAGTAAAAGATGTAAAAAACAGGGTATTTGGTTGATACGTTTTTTGCAAAAAATGTATACTAAGCTGCTCTACCAATCTTCACGGTATACCCTTATCAGAGCAGTCCTAACTAATGTATGCAATCCCTATCTGATGTATTTAAAAACCTGATCATCTGTATATAACCTGTGTGAACAGGGTTCAGAGAGGAAAAATCCATGTGTGCATACAGGGTAGAACAGCTTTTGTGCAGATAGCCCAAGAGGAGTGGTGGAACTCCCCAGTCTTGTAGACACAAGAGAACAATTATGGAAACAGGAACACATGGGCTACTTGCACAGTGAACAAGTCTGTATGATCATGTTCACACACCACCAAGAAACCTGAAGACACAAAAGAGAATAGTAAAACCAAAAACACTCAGTTTGAAAAAATGTTGCAGTAATCCGCAAGTGCTAGTAAAAGATGTAAAAAACAGGGTATTTGGTTGATACGTTTTTTGCAAAAAATGTATACTAAGCTGCTCTACCAATCTTCACGGTATACCCTTATCAGAGCAGTCCTAACTAATGTATGCAATCCCTATCTGATGTATTTAAAAACCTGATCATCTGTATATAACCTGTGTGAACAGGGTTCAGAGAGGAAAAATCCATGTGTGCATACAGGGTAGAACAGCTTTTGTGCAGATAGCCCAAGAGGAGTGGTGGAACTCCCCAGTCTTGTAGACACAAGAGAACAATTATGGAAACAGGAACACATGGGCTACTTGAACAGTGAACAAGTCTGTATGATCATGTTCACACACCACCAAGAAACCTGAAGACACAAAAGAGAATAGTAAAACCAAAAACACTCAGTTTGAAAAAATGTTGCAGTAATCCGCAAGTGCTAGTAAAAGATGTAAAAAACAGGGTATTTGGTTGATACGTTTTTTGCAAAAAATGTATACTAAGCTGCTCTACCAATCTTCACGGTATACCCTTATCAGAGCAGTCCTAACTAATGTATGCAATCCCTATCTGATGTATTTAAAAACCTGATCATCTGTATATAACCCAGACTGGGGAGTTCCACCACTCCTCTTGGGCTATCTGCACAAAAGCTGTTCTACCCTGTATGCACACATGGATTTTTCCTCTCTGAACCCTGTTCACACAGGTTATATACAGATGATCAGGTTTTTAAATACATCAGATAGGGATTGCATACATTAGTTAGGACTGCTCTGATAAGGGTATACCGTGAAGATTGGTAGAGCAGCTTAGTATACATTTTTTGCAAAAAACGTATCAACCAAATACCCTGTTTTTTACATCTTTTACTAGCACTTGCGGATTACTGCAACATTTTTTCAAACTGAGTGTTTTTGGTTTTACTATTCTCTTTTGTGTCTTCAGGTTTCTTGGTGGTGTGTGAACATGATCATACAGACTTGTTCACTGTGCAAGTAGCCCATGTGTTCCTGTTTCCATAATTTTTAGTATGCAACGTACGCCCAGGACTGCCTGTGCAATACAAAAAGGAAGGTAATGCCAGCATGTCAGAAAGTCACTGAGAGGCCTGGATGTCTTCCTGGAGCAGAACAATATTGTATCATACAATTATTAGGTTCTGTAGAAGGACGTAGATCTGGGGATTTATTATGATGGAATATAGGCTGAACTGGATGGACAAATGTCTTTTTTTCGGCCTTACTAACTATGTTACTATGTAACAGAGCAAAGTTAGTTTACTGAGTAGTGCTATGTGGAGTAGGCGTTTAAAAAGTTCATGTGATGCAAAACCAGAGCTGTCAATCCAAGAGGGCACAGATTCCAAATTTAGTTATTGCATTTCTCTATAGATAAATGCCTCTTTCCAAGCTGAGCAAACAGTAAATCTTATTTATGAACTCAGGGATTGTAGGAGTCTGATCAGTTATCCAATATTGAGCTATTAATTTTCTAGCCATGTACAGCATTGGAGAGATGGCAGTTTTACCATCCTCGTCAATATTCAGGTCTTCAATGTAACCCAGTATACATACCAAAGGTGTGGAATCTGTTTGTAGTAATGTGATGTCTAGTACGCCTTTCCAGAAGAAGTCTAAGTTAGGGCAGGACCAGAGCATGTGTAGCAAGTCTGCTGGATTGGATGTGTTCTGAGTCCAGTGTCGAAAAGGAATGTAGGCGACCTATAGACCTGATGTATAACATATAGCTGAGATGGTATGTGGGATCCTCTTAAAGGGAACCTCTCCAGCTGGGTTGTGCACAGTAACCTACAGACAGTGTCAGGTCGGTACCGTTATACTGATTAAAAATGATACCTTGGTTGATGAAATCTGTCTTATGGTTGTTCTTTAATCTTTATTTTAAGTTTTTAATAACTAGAGGGCAGGTCAGTGCAGGATCAGTGACTTGTCAGCAGTCTGCATTATGAATATCAGAGCCCCACATGAAGCCCGCTCCGGGGCAAGAGGATATCACTAACTAAAAACTGAAAATAAGGATTAAAAACCAACCACAAGATGGATTTCATCACCAGGTATCATTGTAATCCGTGTAACAGCGCCGACCAGACACGGTCTGTAGGTTACTGTGCACAATCCTGCTGACAGGTTCCTTTTAAAGATATTTCGGAAGTCCTGTCTAAGATGTCCTGCCAGTGCTCATCATCAATAGGACCCATCAATCCCTCCCATCTTGCTTTACAGCATATAGGATATTTACCTAGAATTAGATCCAAGATTGCACTATATAAAACTGATATCAACCCTCCTGAGCTGTGTGAAGTGGCTATTCTGTGTATGGTCATATTTGTAGTAAACGATATGTCCTGATAAGATTGTCTTAATATTTATAGAATTCAGAATGAGGTAGTCCTGCCTCCGTTTGTAGCTGAGAAAATTCCCAGAGTATATTGTCCTTATAAAATGAGGCAGTCTGGGTATCCCTCCCAATCTCCAGTTCCCAAAATCCATGCAATCCAGATAAGTTAGGTAGCCATGGGATTTTCTAAAGTCCGGTGTAGTGAGTTGTTCCTTGTATGCCCTGTAACTCTTAGTCTCCACCAAAGTCGATGATTTGATACTACAGTAGGGGTATGATGGGTAGGGATGTTACTTAGGCTTTCCATGTTGACCCTGGACACTAGCTGACAGCATAGTAGGCAAAGTCCTCCATGCTCTTCCCATCCGAGCAGATTGTGATGGCGCAGTGAAGACATTGACTATGCTTTACTTGCCCTAAGGCCTGTTTCACACGTCCGGTACGTGTAGTGACCGTTTTGTCACGTACCAGAGACACTGACACACGTAGACCCACTCAAATGAATTGGTCTATGCACATGTCAGCATGTTTTCACGGACCGTGTGTCCGTGTGCAAAAAACGCAGACGTGTCCGTTTTTACCCGGAGACATGGGCCGCATAATGTGCCACACACGTGAACACTGAGAGCAGTGCACACTGTCCTCCAAGTTCATGGACGGCTGCTGGGGATGAAGCGCTACTGTAAGCACTGTTCCCCTGCGTGTGGTGCTGAAGCCGGCTGTCATCCCTTTTCCCCTGCTTTACCAGCGAGCAACGTGAGGAGGGTAGATGAAAGAAAAACCCGACGTGGGGTCCCCGGGCTGCTATTCTCAGGTTGGTACGGGGCCATGGATATGAGCGCCCCCCCCCCAGCCTAAAACAGCTGCCCAGAAAAGGTGCATCTATTAGATGCACCAATTCTGGAGCTCTACCTGGTTCTTCCCACTTGCCCTGTAACGGTGGAGTAATGAGGGGTTAATGTCAACTTCCTATTGTAAGGTGACATTAAGCGGGCTTAGTAATGGAGAGGTGTCAATAAGACACCTCTCCATTACTAATCCTATAGTTAAAGGGTTAATTAAACACCACACAGTAAGAATAAAGTATTTTAATTAAATAAAACAATAAACACAGTTTTGCCATCTATTAGTCTGCCAATTCAAGCAAAGCCCTCGATCTCCTGTAAAAAAAAAAAAAAAAAAAATCAACAATATACCCATAACTGTCTGGTGCATAGTCAGTCCCACGCCGTAATCCATGTCTGGGGAATTTACAGTTTACAACCGGGATCGGTGCTAATGCGACTGCCTCCAGCTGTAAACTACTGGGGAATGAATGAGACGCTGCAGGCGCAGGCTGAGTAATTAGCGGTGACGTCACTGAGTCTGTGCTCGCTGTTTCTCATTAATTCCCCAGTAGTTTACAGCCGGGAGCGGTCGCATTAGCAGCACTCCCGGTTGTAAACTGTAAATTCTCCTAGATATGGATTACTGCGTGGGATTGACTGTTCGCTGGACAGATATGGAATATTGTTGTTGTTTTTTTATTTTTCATTTTTTTTTTTTTTTTACAGAAGATCGAGGGCGTCCCTTGGATTGGCAGACAAATAAAGATGGCAAAACTGTTTGTTTTATTTCATTTAAAGACTTTATTCTTATGGTGTGGTGCTTTATTAACCCTTTTAACAACTATAGGATTAGTAATGGAAAGGTGTCTTATTGACACCTCTCCATTATTAAGCCGGCTTAATGTCACCTTACAATAGGAAGGTGACATTAACCCCTCATTATCCCACTTGCTACTTCTACAGGGGAAGTGGGAAGCGCCTTTTCTGGGCAGCTGTGGGCTGCTGTTTTTAGGCTGAGGGGGGCTCATATCCATGGCCCCATAGCAGCCCGCAC
This sequence comes from Ranitomeya imitator, assembly GCF_032444005.1. Classification (NCBI taxonomy): domain Eukaryota; kingdom Metazoa; phylum Chordata; class Amphibia; order Anura; family Dendrobatidae; genus Ranitomeya; species Ranitomeya imitator. Next base: position 70,110,002 of record NC_091290.1, on the reverse strand, counting down.
AGGTCTGTGAGTCTTGCCAGGTTGGTTTAAAAACATAGGGGGGGACCCCACATTGGGTTTTTCCTTTCATTCATTCTCACCTGCTCGCCGGCAGAGCAGGGGAGAAGGGATGACAGCTGGCTTCAGCACCACACGCAGGGGAACAACGCTTACAGTAGTGCTTCTTCCCTGGTGGCCGTCCGTCTGGTACTGATGCGGCACACGGTTGCCACACATGTGCCGCATGTAGCACACACACGGACACGGTTTTTCCGGTACCGGAAATATTAGGACTTGTGAAACCGGCCTAAAACATGGATTCATCTGCGTAAACCTTTTAGAAGATCCCTCTCTAAAATTTCAAGATGTTTTGCTCACAAAATTCCGAATTGCATAGGATGCAAAGTTATGAAGCTGAATGGGGTTTCCGTGGCCACTAACATCCCATGATGCCTTTGTACTGTTCAGGGACATTTTACATAAATCAGAGGGAGACAAAAACTCAGACTTGGAGTCACAGCATGTAGTTACTTCCACTCACAAAGTGTCCGTTCACTTCCTTTCTTCTGTCAGTAAATGTCTCCAGCACTGTCATTTCACTTTCTAACCCAGCAAACAGCTTTACTTGTCACCCTTCAATGCCTGGCTGGTAATACTAGCACTGCAAAGGGCAGTGGAGGGTGTTAGCAGCACCACTATATAGTTCTTAAGATTAGTTTTCTTTGTTTAAATTTTTTACTTTCTAAATATATTATTTTCTTTGAAAATCGGAGGCAGTGGCAGTATGCGTGTCTGTATGGGAGCCTATAACATTCCCCAGGGGATGTTCATGTTGGCAGGGATGAGCACATTACTAAATTTCAGGGGCCAGTTAGTCCACTTTATGTACATTTGTCTCTTCAGCAGCTTCTCCAGAGCTTTCATGGAAATCCGTAAAAGACCATGTCACTCAGTCAATAATAATGAGGTTATGGGTGGGATTGTGGAAAAAAGGAAAATTGTATTTACTTGTGGTGTTTTGTTCCCTTTTTAACTTGTGTTTAATGTATTTATGGTTTTTGTTTCTTAGAGGGCAGAATTGCTCTTTTGCATCGTTTAGCTAGAGATACATGCAGAATGTGGCAGTTGAGTTTCCCAGCCAAAGGATTTGGAATTGGACTTCTCTCATGAGTTTCCATACTGCTGAATAACCCTGCGCACTAAGAGGGCTAAATATAACCACAGATTAATCATCTTTGGTGTTTGACATCCATCTGTATTTGATATGACCTTCCATATTTTTATATGGTTCCTGTCTCACCGTTTGGCTACTAAGATTTCCCAAAGGCCCTTCTAAATAATATCCCTTAGTCACGCTGCTCCCCTCAATTGCAATCATTAAGTAATATGTTGTATGTTTGTCACAATGCCACTGTTTATGCACTTTTTTAGCAGTAATAATATTTTTGCAAGGTCTCTGCTTAGGCTACTTTCACACTGGCGTTTTTTTTTTTTTAATACGTCGCAATGTGTCGTTTAGGGGAAAAAACGCATCCTGCAAAGTTGTTTGCAGGATGCGTTTTTGCTCCATAGAGTAACATTACCGACGCATTGCGACGTATTGACACACGTCGCAACCGTCATGCGACAGTTGCGCCGTGTTGTGGCGGACCACCGGGAGCAAAAAACGTTAAATGTAACATTTTTTGCTGCAGACGGACTGCTTTTTCCGACTGCGCATGCGCGGCCGGAACTCCGCCCCCACCTCCCCGCACCTCACAATGGGGCAGCGGATGCGCCGGAGGATGCATCCGCTGCACCCGTTGTGCGGCGCTAACAACGCTAGCGTCGGAATCTCGGCCCGACGCAATGCGACAGGCCGAATTCCGACGCGAGTGTGAAAGTAGCCTTAACAACATTACATTTGGAAAAAACTAGGATAAACACGGTGTATAGAAACCCTACAGTAAATAGAAAGTAACACTTGTTTAACATTTGATTTACAAATAAAAGCCACCCCACCACAAGGTCTACCTAATCAGGATGGTCCTTATTCTAGTTTCTTACCTCACTATGTGCCAGCTGGCCTCAAAAGAGATGGAGGCAGAGCAGGAACTGGGCCTGACTGTGCTTTATACCTGCCTGTGGAAGTCAGGCCCAGGTCCTCCTCTGCCCCCATCTATTTTGTGCTGAGGAAGACATCTGCCTGATGTTGAAATTCGTAGCCATTATTCTTTCAATAGATTAATATGAAGATATTCCAAGAAAAGAAAACCTGGCACCAATGCTCACCTTGTCTTAAAAAGCCATTAGAGCAACTTCCATACAGCAAGGATCTCGGGTGCCAGAACGACCAACAGGCAAATAATGTGGAAGTGAGAAAAGAAGAAAAACGGACACTCACCGTCCCTTAAAATCCTCCTTTCTTTGTAAAGATTTAAACATGGCAGCAGGCTGAGAATGCAACTTTGTTTTTATATTCTTTATTTAATACATAGCGGTTCCTCTACCGGACCATCACCTGAGGAAAGCTGCAGCGGATTCCTTCCATCTCTGGATTTGGGGTTGAGCGTGGCATTTGCACATGCCTCCAAGATGAGGGTACAACCGTATGACCTTTCTGTCAGCCCTCTTCACTTTTGTGCACTATGGGGAGCCCTCCTTTTTTATTCTCATATAGGCCCATCTATTTTGATGCCTGCTGGCACGTAGCAAGGTGAGACACTGGAGTTGGGGACCATCCTGATGGGGTACACCTGGTCAAGGTGGGATGGCTTCTACACTCTTGATCAAAAAATGTTAACTATTTTAACTCTTATTACGATTTTCTTACTGTAGGTTTTCTATGTATTATTTTGTTTCTAGGTTCTATTTGTCTGTTAATAGTCACTATGAATGTGCACATACATATTACACTGGCACCGATGGATGTGCCCGCCCATGTTTTTGTTCTTCCTTAACATTGCTTGTTTTAATGTTTTTGTGGGTGTAGTAAGCCCAAATGTCCACATCATCACTTAGAGTATTTCACTTTGGACTAAATATGTGCACATTGAACAATTATTGGAGGAAATAAATGTAATCGGTCTCCGACAGGTTGTGACCCACTGGAGCGAGCCAGATGTTACTTTGCAATTTAAGTCTATGAGAGCCTTACTGATGACACCCAGGTTTGTGGTTTTTTTTGTTCTTTTTTGCGTACGTGAAAAATCTGACATCTGAACGAGGCCTTAGTCAAAATCCTGGATTATCTCAGTAGGTTAGTAATACGGCACATCTGCTGTAGTGCTGCCTTATTCCAGCCACATGCATTACAATGCTAAGCTAAACAAAGTGTCAGAGATTTTCCTTTTGAATGTTTGATGTTTTTTTCTTATGTGTTTCTGTGTTTTCTGTAATTTAAATAAGTGGTGAACTGAGAATAAAGGCCCCAACTTGTTTATGTGATCTATGGTAATAAGTCCAGTTGTGGGATCCCGTGCGGCTCATGATTAAAGGGCCCCTCTGCTCTCTTCTAGTGAAGACATACAACATTGTGACCTTCCTCTGTTACTGCTCCTGGAAACGCATGAACATGTTGACATTTGCACATTCCCATTTCAATAGGGTGTGTGTCTACATAGTCGGAAACTGTCAGTTCTTTTAAGAAATAATAAATAGTCCATTTTGCTCCTTTCTCATCCATGTTTTATCTGACCTCCGGTCTCATGACCTGACCTACACACATTTTTTTATTTATTTACGGTATTTATTTTTTGTTGTGTAGCATTTTTATACTTTGGGGGCTGAGGGAGAGGAGGTGAAGTTGTTAATTTTTCTTTTTATCTTATAACTCCAAAAATGCATCATTTTAAAAGTAGATGTAATTCCTAGAATGTTCTGCATTTGGAGGAAAAAATAAAAACGTTAAAAATGCTGAAACATGATGCACATCGCGGCCAAATGCAGACATGGCGATGCTTTGTACGCGGTATGGCAGCATTTGGCGCTTGCCACCTTTCCATAGTTTGATACTTGACGTGGAGGCAGTGAGAGGCATGCAGGACGTCTCCAGCCCTGCCTGGCCGTTGGGCAGGTTCACGCAGTTTCTTCTAATAAACTCCAATTTTGTTCCTCTTATTATCCATGTGCAGTCCGTATACACTCTGTTTTTTTATTTTATTTTTTTTAAATCCACATCCACAGCTACCAGACCATTTCCACTTTCCTACAGTTAGGGCCATTTATATTTGGACAGAGACATTATTTTTCTAATTTTGGTTATAGACATTACCACAATGAATTTTATACAAAACAATTAAGATGCAGTTGAAGTTCAGACTTTCAGCTTTCATTTGAGGGTATCCACATTAAAATTGGATGAAGGGTTTAGGAGTCTCAGCTCCTTAACATGTGCCACCCTGTTTTTAAAAGGACCAAAAGTAATTGGACAATTGTCTCCAAGGCTATTTCATGGACAGGTGTGTGCAATCCCTTCGTTATGTCATTCTCAATTAAGCAGATAAAAGGCCTGGAGTTGATTTGAGGTGTGGTGTTTGCATTTGGAAGGTTTTGCTGTGAAGTAAACATGCGGTCAAAGGAGCTCTCCATGCAGGTGAAACAAGCCATCCCTAAGCTGCAAAAACAGAAAAAAACATCCGAGAAATTGCTACAATATTAGGAGTGGCAAAATCTACAGTTTGGTACATCCTGAGAAAGAAAGAAAGCACTGGTGAACTCATCAATGCAAAAAGACCTGGGCGCCCACGGAAGACAACAGTGGTGGATGATCACAGAATAATCTCCATGGGGAAGAGAAACCCCTTCACAACAGCCAACCAAGTGAACAACACTCTCCAGGAGGTCGGCGTATCAATATCCAAATCTACCATAAAGGGAAGACTGTATGAAAGTAAATACAGAGGGTTCACTGCACGGTGCAAGCCACTCATAAGCATCAAGAATAAAAAGGCTAGACTGGACTTTGCTAAAAAAAATCTAAAAAAGCCAGCACAGTTCTGGGAGAATATTCTTTGGACAGATGAAACCAAGAACAACCTCTACCAGAATGATGGAAAGAGAAAAGTATGGCAAAGGCGTGGTACAGCTCATGGTCCAAAGCATACCACATCATCTGTAAAACACGGCGGAGGCAGTGTGATGGCTTGGGCATGCATGGCTGCCAGTGGCACTGGGTCACTAGTGTTTATTGATGATGTGACACAGGATAGAAGCAGCCGAATGAATTCTGAGGTATTCAGAGCCATACTGTGTGCTCAGATCCAGCCAAATGCAGCCAAACTGATTGTCCATCTGTAGTATGAAACGACGACCAATGACCCAAAACATAAAGCCAAAGTAACCCAGGAGTTTATTAAAGCAAAGAAGTGGAATATTCTTGAATGGCCAAGTCAGTCATCTGATCTCAACCCAATTGAGCATGCATTTCACTTGTTAAAGACTAAACTTCAGACAGAAAGGCCCACAAACAAACAGCAACTGAAAACCACTGCAGTGAAGGCCTGGCAGAGCATCAAAAAGGAGGAAACACAGCGTCTGGTGATGTCCATGAGTTCAAGACTTCAGGCAGTCATTGCCAAAAAAGGGTTTTCAACCAAGTACTAAAAATTAACATTTTATTTAAAATTATGGAATCTGTCCAATTACTTTTGGTCCCTTTAAAAACAGGGTGGCACATGTTAAAGAGCTGAAACTCCTAAACCCTTCATCCAATTTTAATGTGGATACCCTCAAATGAAAGCTGAAAGTCTGAACTTCAACTGCATCTGAATTGTTTTGTTTAAAATTCATTGTGGCAATGTCTATAACCAAAATTAGAAAAATGTTGTCTCTGTCCAAAAATATATGGACCTAACTGTATATTCCAGAATTACAGTGTGTTGAAAAAAACCACATGCTAAATGGTGGCTTCCTATGGATTTGGATTATTTCCACACCCATAGCCTTCAATGGCCAAGTCTCATCCAATTTTCAGAAAAAAACAACTGGATGCTGTGATTATCTGTCACACTCAGATTCAATCAGTAAAAACCAAACCCGCTCATCTGCCTGTCCCACTGAATGACATTGGTCTGGGAGTTGGGCGTGAAATCTGCTTGTGTGAGCCGACCCTTACTGTGTGGGTCCTAGTGGTGACCCTTTCGTATGCACACACCCCGCCGGTGCGGCTTCCTCAGGCCTGGTAGATTAATATGTACTGGCCATATAGTGCATTCTGCTTTCGGGATTATTGGGAGCCTGGAGGGAGGTTCCCGTCCCGTGGATGGCTTGTAGCATGTTGTGCATTGATGAAACCCACACGGGGTGTCAGAGGGATTTAGTACAACTCTGAACTCGCAGGACATTATTGTGGAAGGCATGCTCCTTATTGCTATGTAATACTATATTACAACAATTTTGAAAGTGAAATGCTTTCATTGGCCAACTTTTCTAAGCTTTATTTCTAGGTTTGCATAACTTGAATCTGTCAGTTGTTGTGCCAGATATTTTCTGGCATAACAAGTATAACATATGGCTGCTGCTTTTCTTCCTTTTCTATTCTGCTCTGAATAGGGCATGGGCTCTACATGTATGTACAGATCATAGATTTAAGGATCAAGCTTTTTGTCTTAGACCTTTTTTTTTTTTTCTTGTTTGTTTCTCATGTGGTTGCCAGCAACTCATACACAAAATGACAACTCACAGAGAAGAATCTTTTGAGCCTTGACTTCAATAAAGGGGCTTCATTTGGAGGTCCTGAAACATACCAAACGACAGGCAGTGTGACTACATAAAAAAAGGATAAGTCGTCTTTCAGATTCCCTTTGTTCCAGCACTGCTGCTCTGGCAGTCGCAGGTTGGCATCTGGTCATGCGCCCTACACCATTCACTCTTCCTGGCATCAGTAGTCATGTGCAGTCCATGTAAGCATTGCTTGTGAGGCCAGTGACTGGCTGCAGTGTGTAAATGATCGACTGCATGTGATCATTGTTACCACATCACCCGCCAAACCCCTGGCACATACGCACCACTCACAAAAAGTTAGACATGTTTGGCATTCGGGTGAAATTGAATCGAAAATGAAAGTAGAAGCATGCAATGGTGGTATCCTCATCTCAATCAATTTATTGGAACAAAACCAAGAACAGTAGTGGGTATACCCCAACAACAAAAATGTCAGTGTCTCAATAACTTACCTTGTTGCCTTGAGCATCAATTACAGCTTGGCAACTAGTTCTCTTGCTGCTCACAAGTGGAGTCATTGTGTACTGAGACATGGCATCACACTCTTCTTTAAGGACAGCCCTCAGGTCATTGAGGTTCTGGGGCCTGTTAGTCCCCCAACAGGCAAAAATAAAATGTATAACATGACTGTCGTCTTGTTCCACGGTATCCAAAAATTTATATTTAAACACTCAAAACCTGTTGAATGGGATGAGTCATGTTCACATGACATTTTCTGGCATAGTATGATCTATAAAAAGAGAAAAAAATATGTAATTGGTTTGCAAAACTACACAGCGAAGATAAAACAGCAAGATCACAATTTCAGTCATAGAGGGCAAGCCACAGTGCCAATGTCACTCCAAGTTTAAAATCAACATTTAAACCATGGCAAAGATCATGCCGCTGGGTTTCATCCAATGGAAGAGCGCCTGTCATCCCTCTGCCGGCAATGGCAGCATTCAGGGGGTTAAAGTACCAGGAGCTGTGCGTGACCGCTCCTGGCACTTAGTGCCGGGTGTCAGCTGTCGGAATCAGCTGACACCCAGAAGCGATCGCCCGCACACCACCTGTGTGTGGGTGATCATGATGACCTAATAATCCGTCCCTGGTCAAATAGTCCCAGGGCACAGTGACAGATTATTACGTCTGATGTCAGAAAGGGGTTAAAGGGAATCCGTCAGCAGGTTTTTGCTCTATAATCTGAGAGCATCATTATATAGGGCAAGAAAGCCTGATCCGAGCGATGTGTCACATATTCGACTGCTTGATGCAGTTTTGGTAGAATCCTTGCTCGTCTGATGTAGATGTAACAGATAAGATGATTGGCTCGTGTATAACCCGCCCCCACTCCTGACTGGCCGCTTCCTGTGTACACGGGGCTGCCAATCAGTGGTGGGGGTGGGGTTACACAGATTAGCCCTGCTGATAAAACACTGATTGTATAGAAACTACAAACTACAACACACAGCCTAATAAGTGATGCATCCTTGGAATTGGGCTCTTGTACCCTATATTATGCGGCTCCCAGATTAAATGGAAAAGCCTGCCGAGATTCTCTGTGTCATTTTTTTTTTTTTTTGCATTAAAGGTAAACCTGTTTTAAGCCAATTTTTAGAAGATCAGCTGAAAAATCAGAGTTCACTTTCTACAGTACACTCTGACCCATTTCCTGAGCTTGTAAGAGAACGCTCTGCATTACATCCCATTGATTTCAATGAGAAGGGTACTATTCTTCCCTTCTTCTGTGGTGACATTGTAGAGATTCTCAGCAGTGTTAAACTGCGCAAACTGTGGTTGAGATTTATGATGGCAGACAAACTCCTCCAAAAATCGCCATTACAGCTACAATCCCATTGTTTGTCTATTCTCCATATTCATGGCAGGAATATGCAGATCTTTCCATTCCTTTATAGTTGTCAGGGAAACCTCTAACGAACGTCTCTCCGATTGCCTGAATTCACACCCTACGTGTTTGTCTTTAAGGTTGAAGTGAGGTAACACCTGTCCTTTATTTTCTGCACATACATAAAGCTCTGCAATCACTTTACCATCAACAATCTGAACTGTAAAGTTCTGCAGAATGTTTCTGTAATATGAAGACAGAGATTCAGTGTTGTTGTTATAGAAAGTGTGAGCGTGCAGCAGGGGCATACAGTTGGGTTACAGAAATGATTGGACCGTGACTAAACCTTCATTATCTGGGCTCTGCATGTTAATATAAAACAAATAATATACAATTGAAGTCTAGACTTTCAGGTTTAATTAAAAGTAATTGAACAAATTAACTTTACCATAAATACAATTTTGATTTTTAACACTTTGTAGAGAATCCTTTGCAGGCAAACTGCCTGACATCTGGAAGCCATGAACGTCACTGAACACTGGGTTTGCTTCTTTGTGAAGCTTTGCCGTGTTTACCACAGCTGACTCCAGTTGTTTGTTTTATGGTTCTTTCTGCCTTAAAGTGAACCCGTCAGCAGGATTTTGCAACGTAAACTATAGACCCTGTCAGGTTGGCAGTGTTAAACTGACTAAAATATCTAGGGTAAAGTAATCCATCTTGTGGTTCTTGTGTAATCAGTTTTCAGTTAATGATATGCCCATGCTCCAGAGCAGCATCATAGGCAGATCTTATCTTCCTGCTCTAAGCCAGAGAAACCAAGGAAAGACTTGCCCACAGGCTGCTCAGGAAGCACAAATAGTCTGTCTCTGTGATGAGGAACTCTGTCTACAGTCCCATCCTGGAGCGTGTTCATATCATTATCTGAAAACTTCTAACACTGATTACACAAGAACCACAAGACTGATTTCCCAGGTATCATTTTAGTCAGTTTAACACTACCAACCTGACACTGTCTGTAGTTTACGTAAAGTGAAACTGTCAGCAGGATTTTGCGAAGTTTTGTCTAAAGCATGTGAAACACATGTTCTATGCGGTTGAGATCTAGTGATGACTGTGCTATTGCAGAATATTCCACTTCTTTGCCTTACACTCCTGGCTTGTTTTTGCAGTGTGTCCAATCAGCCTTGCTGCATTTGGTTGAATCTTTAGTAGATAAATTGTTCCACTGCACACTCGAATGTTTTCATGCAAATACTGATTGTATATGGCTTCACTTTGTCCGCCACTTGCCCTTGTGTTGAACAAAGAGGCGACTAATGTTTAGCAGCAACAGCTTGTAAATGCAAATGCCACACCTAGAATCAGCTCCAGACCTTTTACGTGCTTAATTGATGATGGATTAATGAGGGAATATCCCCTGCAGCCCATTAAAAAGCTTTTGAGATAATTGCCTATTACCTTTTGGTCCTTTTAAAAAAGAAGCTGCTACATGTTAAAGAGCTGTAATGCCTACGTACTTACTTAAATTAGCATGTGAAGACCCTCAAATTAAATTGGAGAGTCTTCACTTTAAGCCCATATTGATTGTATAACTGTATTTTGAATATGTTTTGGTAAACTGCTAAAATGCCAAAACTTTTCACTCTCCAAATATTTCTGGACCTAACTCTATATCGCACAGATTCCTAAGGGATGCCTCATTGTCTATCTTCAGGAGTGCCCAGTCTCCAGGCTTCCTCATTGCTGGGTAGTGCGCTTCTAAGTGACAGAATGGTTGTACCACTGGCCCAAACTGAGCGTTCTCTGATGCTGAAGGAAAGGCAACTGTTATCCGAGTAGTGGTACTGAAGCTGGCCGAGTCCAACAACCTAAAAATCCAACAACCAAAAAAAATCCTAAATAATGATGAACAAACTGCCTACCGCTTATAAACTAGATTCTGACGCAGTGCTCTGAACTAGAGCATGCCCCAACTGTTGTAATCGTGCATTGACGTGACCACTTTCCTGAATGGAAAGTGAATCCAGGTGAGCTTACCCCGGCTTCACTGCACCGTTCCAGGAAGGACAGAAGTCTCCATGTACAGGATTGCCATCACTGACGCCATGCTGTGGCAGTGTGGCTTGAATCACGCCCAGACAGGAGAGAGTAGCGACTCTATAAAGCTGGACTATTCTAGGAAAGGAACATCTCATCAGACTAGTCGGACAACTTGCATACATGAATAAGGAGAATACAAGTTATTTTTGTGGAGCTAGGAATCACAGGACGATACAGCGGAGGCGTGATTGCATTGCTAAGTGTATGGCTCTAAATTATTCTAGGGGAATGGGGACCTGACAGGTTCCCTTTGCAATGTTGCAGAATGGTAATGGTAAAAAGCTACTGTAAGTTTGTCGAAATGGAAAAATAATCATGTCTTATCATGCATGCAAAAATGTGTGTTATAACCTAAAATATTTGTGTTCTAGCTCTGTGAGCAGACCTGAAAGCTGCCTCTGCCGCCCCTGCTCCGTTCCTCCCCTAGCCTCGCCTTCCTCTGCTTGACGGGCAGCTCATTGGCTTCATTCCACAACCAGCGAGCTGTCAGCCCCGTAGAAGAAAGTGGGGTTGGGCAGGAATAAAGCCGGGAAGGCTGTGGTCAGAAGTGCTTTGGCACGCCCAGAGCACTTAAGGCTCATTTGCATTAGAATTAAATACTGTGGTTTTTGGTCAGGGAGCAACACATAGCATAAAAGAAGGTATGGATGACATTATCTTTCAAAGAGGAACATGAATCTATAAAAACTCTTCAAGGCTATGGATTATACTACAACAATTTTTCAGGCATCTATGATTTTAGCAGTGTTTGGTCAATTTCAACTTTTACCATCAGTGATTTTCACATAGAAACTAATAAATTCCATAGCTTCTCCCATAGGTTATAATGTTAGTCACAGACAGCGCACTGACTCCATCTGCGTGCCTCAGGTTTTGTATGGGCGACCCAAAAAGCACAGCGATGGGAATAGCACCATAGACAGTAATGGTTGTGTTCCATCCGCGAAAACCATAGGACCCAGATGTTTCACCAATGTTTTAAAAAGTTGCATTCCCATTTACTGAAACATTTGTACAACATATACAAGTTCACAAAAGGCATGTGATCTTTTTTTTTTTTTTCTTTTAAACCTACCAGGTGCATAAAAAAAATGTATCCACATTAGTGAGTCCGGAGAGGAGGTGGGGGAAGCGAGCCCCTATAAATGCATTGGACTGATCAGCATCTGTTTATTGAAGTTCCCTAGCTTTGCAGATTTCTTCCCATGTAGTAAAGGATTCTCCGATTGCGCTATATAATAAGCCATGCTGCAATCCGCTGCATAGTGGGTGGCCATGGCGCTAAAGCACTGCTGCAACCTCTGCAGCGCTCACTGATCGGGTCATAATCTGATTGTCATATACCATCACTTTAAAGAACGTGAATAACCCTTTCAATTCCAGAAATAATAACTGAGGACATGAGACCTCTACAAAAGGACAAACACTAAGGGTATGTTCACACAAGGCGTTTTTGCTGCATTTTTCTGCTGAATTTTACCCTACCAGCAAAGTAAATTGATTTCTAAAATCTCATTCACACAGGTTTTTTCTTCCCTCCTTGCATTCTTTGAGCTACTCAGCGAGTTGTGAAATTTGCAGCGTTATTTGTTTCATTGTTTCTGCTGTTTTTTACTTATGAATGAAAAAAAATGTGAAAAAAAGCATCAAACACACAACGTATTTCCTCCAACACTCCTGGTTTTTACTGCTGAAAAATCCACAGCAAAACCCCCACATGTGAACATCCCCTAAATGTTTCTCCGGACTTTCAGGGTCCCCCTTAGGGTTAGTGTGACGGCCCTAGCCTGTGGGCATCGCGGTGTTATCACATCCTCATTGCCTTTGTTTTCCAACGCACCGATCACAGCAATGTGTACGTTTTCCAACTCTCCCAATGATTGACTAATGGCGGACCATGCTTTATGTGCCCTATAGACAAAGAAGCAACATATACCTTACCGAAATAGTAAGCTTACCCGTCTCCTCAAGGATTCGCTGGGAGGAAACTGCCACACCATCATGATCGCTGCGGTCAGCCCATCCTCGCTGTCATATGATGACACGTACAATACTCTGAAGTATGCCAACCGAGCCAAGGACATCAAATCTGCCGTAAGGGACAATCCTCGCCTTCTGTGTACTTCATTCATTGCTGAAAGCTGTTTTCTTCACAGTTTGTTGCATCTTGTGATTATTTACAAATTGACTACCACAATCCAATTTAAAGGCTATTTCCAGCCAGAAATGGCTACTGTTTTTTTTTGTTTTTGTTTGTTTTTTTGGTACAGTGCGTATAACATTTAAAAAATTAAGCATAGTCTGTTTTTTGGGTGTGCAGCGCCCATGCAGATGTGTCTTCATAGATGGCAAACCCTCTGTAGTCTGCCCCCAGTCATGCAGTCTCCCATCTGTATTGATTGTACATTACCTAAAGCTAGACGAATGGTGGAAGAGCTAGTGTGACATGATGGAGACACGTGGGTCTGTACAGGAGCTGTAAGAAAAAAAATATAGATTTTACAGAATATGTGGAACTTTTTTGTCTTATGTGCATTGAAGAATTAATAAATAGACAAAACAAAACATGGTTTTCTTTGTTTTAAAATGTTTTTCTGTGTTTTGTTTGTTTTTTGTCTTTTTTTGTTTTTTTTTATATACCATGCTTCACTTTTACCTCTCCACATAGCCTGCTGCAGATGATGCCATCTCACTATAACCTAATACTTTTCATATTAGTGAAGATAGGATTTACTATTGAAGACTAAAAGTTTTAAAAATTATTATTTTGCCTCTTTTACAGGTGAAGAGGAATGTGGTTAGCCTGGACAGTCACATTAGTCAATACGTCAAGATCTGTGAGCAGCAGAAGAAAGAGGTACGATCACATTGGGGCTTGTGTAATGATGCATTTGTGTGTGTGTGTGTGTGTATATATGTATGTATATATATATATATATATATATATATATATATATATATATATATATATATATATATATATACACACACACACAAATACATCATGCCGGTTTCCTCATAATACTGCAGTATATGGGTAAAATTGCAATGATTTGGAAAACTAAGCACGTTTTATAATTTCTCTCTCTCTAAATCTCCAGTTCCAAGAATAGAAGGATCATTAATATTAGTGTTTTGCGCCATTTGTCCTGCTTGCTTACCACAGTTGCAGTGTGAGAGGTGGCTGGCTTCCTGGGCAAGGAGCGTGCGCTTCCATGCTCTTGACTAGAGCTTGCAGGCTGTGCTCTGGAGCCGGCTAGCATTAGTGTCACTGCGCTCCGGCTAGTGGTTCTGCCATGCCGCCAGCCTGAACTGTCAGTCTTCAGGAGTGCCCCTCCACCCAGCAGGCAGGAAGCCGGGAGGAAGATGAGCGGTGCGCTCCTGAAGACAGGTGATGAAAAGATGATGAGACGACCTGTCTCCTGACAACTCACTGGCTACAGCTCTTATGTATGCAGGCAAAGAAAGCAACAGGGTAACATAGAATTATTTAAAGGGTTTCTTTTCCCTCCAGTACAGTAGCATACTGCAGGGAAAGACTGTAGCAGTCCTGTAACAGTGCTACTCCTGTCCATGGTGGTTCCTGGTATTGCAGCTCAGTGGTGTTCAGTAAGCTGATGAATGGCAGTGGCACGGATTCCTGGCAATGTCTCATACTGGACAATCCTTATAAATTCACTGCATTCTTAATGCCCATGTTTTACTTTTAGATTGCAATACTAAAGGAGAAATTAAAGAATTATGAGGAGCAAAGGATTCCAGATCACAGCAAGCAGCTGTCTGCCACACGCCAGCAGCAGGCAGAAATTAAGAGGTATATTCTGTACGCTGTGAATTGTTTTTGTTGGTTCCTATCTGGCTGGTTTCCCTTGTTTAGTGGTGGTCATACACATTAGGTGGACCATTCCCTAACCCACCATCTATTGTGTCACAAGTTATTCCTCACTCATAGTGCCCACTTGCACACTCTGCTCAGCGGAGCATGCATGTGTACGGTGGTCACGAAGAAGAGTGGTCGACAACCGCTATCTAAGTGTATGTCCACTTTAACGCTTGGCGCCTCTTTGTTGCACACTGTTTTCAGAAGTTTTTGTCTGCCGCTTGCAGTGGGAGAATTGGATGGATGTGCTTGGCATCTACTTCTCATATTGAGGCGTCACATCATCCGATTCGAGAGCAGGAGTGGATGTGACCCTCAACTATAACTTATAAGGTGCATTATATTTTAGCAACCCCTTTGAGGGGGTCACTAGAGAGTCGATGGTGCTCCGGGACAGACTTCTGTAGTGACAGCCTATTCATCAGCACAGGAAGTAGTGGATAAACCTTCAGGCCCCAGTCCAATAACTCGTGAGAATCAGTAGTAGAATCCAACAGCTTGGCTTTCCGAGTTTGCAGAGTTTTACTAAAGGGCAATTGATGCCCAAACCATTGTAAATGACTTGTGTAAGTGATTAGAAGTGCTGGTGTGACAGGATATAACCACAGGCGGTATGGTGCTGGTTATTGCAGACATGCTGGATTGGTTACTACCGAGGACTGAGTGAAATATGACAGCGACATTATAGATGCAGACCCTGAACTCTACACCTCCCTACAGACCAGGGGTCTCAAACACGCAGGCCCCTGAGGCTGCTTCATTCGGGCTGCAGACAGGACCAAATCCCCCCCCCCGCAGCATCTAATCCCATCACTCCCCCCTGACTCAGCAGGTGCGCGATGACCTCAATTCATAGTTCGCCACGCTGTGCCAGCAATGGAGCCGATGAGACCGGAGCAGAGCCTGGAGCAGCGGGGGAGTGGGAAGAGGTAAGTGTGTGTGTGTGTCTGCATTATAGTGTGTAATATACTGCTGGACTGTGGGGCTACATTGTGTGTGTGTAGCTGGCTGCATTACAGTGGGAAAAAAAGTACAGTCAGCCACCAATTCTGCAAGTTCTCCCTCTTAAAAAGATGAGAGAGGCCTGTAACTGACATCATAGGTAGGCAGCAACTGTGAGAGTTAAAAAGAGAAAACAAATCCAGAAAATCACCTTGTCTGATTTATTTTGCAAATTATGGTGGAAAATAAGTATTTGGTCAGTAACAAAAGTTCATCTCAATATCTACCATATAATTGTCTAAGGGTCACTTCTGTCTTTCTGTCCTTCTGTCTGTCTGTCACGGATATTCCTTAGTCGCGGCCTCTGTCTGTCATAGAATCCAAGTCGCTGATTTTTCTCACCAGCTGCCTGTCATGGCTGCCGCGACCAATCAGCGATGGGCACAGTCCGGTGGGAAAATGGCCGCTCCTTCCTCCCCGCAGTCAGTGCCCGCTCCGTACTCCCCTCCAGTCAGCGCTCATACAGGGTTAATGGCAGCGTTGACCGCGGTGTAACGCACTCGGTTAACGCTGCTATTAACCCTGTGTGACCAACTTTTTACTATTCATGATGCCTATGCAGCATGAATAGTAAATTGATCTAATGTTAAAAATAATAAAAAAAATTAAAAATGGTTACATACTCACCTTCCAGAGCCCCTGGATCGAAGCGGCCGGTTACCGATGCTCCTCGTAACGCCCCGGTGACCGCTCCATGCATTGTGGTCTCGCGAGATGATGACGTGTGGTCTCGCGAGACCGCTACGTCATCTCGCGAGACCACAATTCACTCTTCAGACCGGAGCGTGCGATGAGCATCGATAACCGGCCGCTTCGATCCTCTCCGGAAGGCGAGTATGTAACTATTTTTTATTTTAATTCTTTTTTTTTTTTTAACAGGGATATGGTGTATACTACGTGGCTTTGTGCTGTATACTATGTGGCTGAACAATATACTATGTGGCTGGGCAATATACTATGTGGCAGTGCAATATACTATGTGGCTGGGCAATATACTATGTGGCTGGGCAATATACTATGTGGCTGGGCAATATACTATGTGGCTGGGCAATATACTACTATGTGGCTGGGCAATATACTACTATGTGGCTGGGCAATATACTACTATGTGGCTGGGCAATATACTACTATGTGGCTGGGCAATATACTACTAGGTGGCTGGGCAATATACTACTAGGTGGCTGGGCAATATACTACTAGGTGGCTGGGCAATATACTACTAGGTGGCTGGGCAATATACTACTAGGTGGCTGGGCAATATACTACTAGGTGGCTGGGCAATATACTACTAGGTGGCTGGGCAATATACTACGTGTACATGCATATTCTAGAATACCCGATGCGTTAGAATCGGGCCACCATCTAGTTTTGTTATATATCCTTTGTTGGCAATGACAAAGGTCAAACGTTTTCTGTAAGTCTTCACAAGGTTGGCACATATTGTTGGTGTTATCTTGGCCCTTTTCTCCATGCAGATCTGCTCTAGAGCAGAGATGTTTTGGTCTTGTCGTTGGGCAACACGGACTTTCAACTCCCTCCAAAGGTTTTCTATGGGGTTGAGATCTGGAGACTGGCTAGGCCACTCCAGGACCTCCATATGCTTCTTACAGAGCCACTCCTTCGTTGCCGTGGCAGGGTGTTAGGATCGTTATCATGCTGAAAGACCCATCCATGTTTAATCTTCAATGCCTTTGCTGATGGAAGGAGGTTTGCACTCAAAATCTCACAATACATGGCCCCATTCATTCTTTCATGTACACGGATCAGTCGTCCTCTCCTGATCCCTTTGCATAGAAACAGCCCCAAAGTATGATGTTGCCACCCCCATGCTTCACAGTAGGTATGGTGTTCTTTGGATGCAATTCAGCATTTTGTCACCTCCAAACACGACAAGTTTTGTTTCTACCAAACAGTTCTACTTTGGTTTCAACAGACCATATGACATTCTCCCAATAGTCTTCTGGATAATCTAAATGCTCTCTAGCAAACTTCAGACGGGCCCAGACATGTACTGGCTTAAGCAGAGGGGCACGTCAGGCACTGCAGGATCTGAGTCCCTGGCAGCGGTAGTGTACTACTGATGGTAGCCTTTGTTATGGTGGTCCCAGGTCTGTGCAGGTCATTCACTAGGTCCCCCCGTGTGGTTCTGGGATTTTTGCTCACCATTCTTGTGATCATTTTGACCCTACGAGGTGAGATCTCGTGTGGAGCCCCAGATCGAGAGAGATTATCAGTGGTCTTGTAGGTCTTCCATTTTCTTATTATTGCTCCCACAGTTGATTTCATCACACCAAGCTGCTTGCCTATTGCAGATTCAGTCTTCCCAGCCTGGTGCAGAGCTACAATTTTGTTTCTGGTGTCCTTCGACAGCTCTTTGGTCTTCACTGTAGTGGAGTTTGGAGTGTGACTGTTTGAGGTTCTTAACTCCTTAATGACCCGGGGTATTTTCGGTTTTGCGTTTTCTTTTCCCTTCTTCCCAGAGCCATAACTTTTTTTTTTTCCATCAATATGGCCATATGGCGGCGACGGGGCGGCGGGACGAGTTGTACTTTTGACTGACACCATAGATTTTGACATGTCTCGTGTACTAGAAAACGGGGGGAAAAAATTCCAAATGCCGTGAAATTGCAAAGAAAGTGCAATCCCACACTTGTTTTTTGTTTGGATTTTTTTGCTAGGTCACTAAATGCTAAAACTGACCTGCCATTATGATTCTCCAGGTCATTAAGAGTTCATAGACATCAAACATGTGTAGATTCTTTTTTATCTAAGTGGTGAAAAAATATTCCAAACTTTGCTAAAAAAAAAGAAAAGCAAAATTGCCCAATTTTCCGATACCTTAGCATCTCCATTTTTCGTGATCTTGGGTCGGGTGAGGGCTTATTTTTTTGCGTGCCGATCTGACGTTTTTATTTTATACCATTTTGGTGCAAATCCGTTCTTTTGATCGCCCGTTATTGCATTTTAATGCAATGTCGCGGCAACAAAAAAAATTTAATTCTGGTGTTTTGACTTATGTTATTGCTACATCGGGCGATTCTGAACACTGCATTACCAAATATGTGTATGTTTGAAGTTTTTTTTTTTATTTATTTTGAATGGGACGAAAGGGGGTGATTTAAACTTTTTTTTTTTTTTCATGTTTTTAAAAACTTTTTTGTTTTGGCATGCTTTAATAGGAGACTAGAAGCTGCCACAACTCAATCGCCCGTATGTAGTAGAATTACTGCATTGCTATGAGCGCCGACCACAGGGTTGGCGCTCATAGCAATCCAGCATCAACAACCATAGAGGTCTGCAGGAGACCTCTGGTTGTTCTGTCTCTTCCGTGGATAGCCCTGTTGTCCCATGACTGCGTTGTTTTTCTCTTAGAATAGCGGGGTCCTCCCTTAAAACAAATATATATTGATTCTTGGGACTTGGGATCGGCCCGGAGGGAGGTGTCGCATTCCTCATACTTAGCGTACCCTTATATCTTCATCCGCTTTTTCTTCCTGCCCCCCCGCCCTCCCTTTTTTTTTTTTTTCCTCTCTTTTTCCCCTCTTTCCTTCTTTCTAATTCTTTCTATTCTTACATATTCCTTCTACCTTGTAACATTCTTTATCAATATAAACAACTAAATATAGCTAGTAATGTTCGATTGACTTCGAGGAGGCTGTTTACATGTTTTAATGATGTAAAGTATTATCACTAATACGAAAGGGTTATTGTTGGCTTTGGTCAATTGCATTTAGAATTTGTTGAGACCCTATCTTTATGTACGATCCATGGGTGGTACCAGATTGAGTTTAACAACTATGTTTCAGCACTGTATTACTGCTTGTATTGTTTATTGGCTTGAATAAACTTGATTTATACAAAAATATATATTGATTCATGGTAACTGGGACGGGAACCTATGCTAGTGATGACTATTTGTACTGCAGAATGTTAGCTTTATAACACTGGAAGTAACTCCCAAGATCTCCAACATGCTGTTCAGTAAGCACTCAGCCGTCTCTACCCCATTCGGACTCTGTTTTAGTATCACTATATTAGACATATAGCCACACACTCTTGGGTCAATTCAGAATGTTGAGTGATATGTCACTTTCCACAAGGAGAGACATTACTCCCTAAGACTCCCATCAGAGGCCTCTCATCCATTCAAATCAACCCCCTGCTTTGCATTGATGAGGGGCAAATGCCCACAAAACACTTATCTGCAAATAGCCTAAAAGCCAAACCAGGGACTTTTAAGGGTACGTTCCCACGGTCAGTAATCGGCAGCGCTTTGGACGCAGCACTTATTTGCGGTGTACAAAGCGCTGCCGACTTTTGAACGCAGGCGATTCCGCTAGTGTTCATTGAACCGTGTGGAATCACTGCGTCCTTATACATTGTACGGATGAGATTTATCTTACGGAGACTATGTATCAGAAATGCTCATTAGCTATTAGCTCCAACCGCTGGTCATGTGACACGGGCGCTTATGGGCGGGATTAGTGATGTGCTTTCGGCATAATCACATTAAAAGCCGCTGTCAGAGATTGACAGCTGCATTTAACGACTTAACAGCCGTGGGTGGATTGCGATTCCACCCGTGGCTGTTAGGGTATGTCCACACGTTCAGTGTTAAGCAGCGCTTTGGATTCAGCACATGTATGCTGCTTCCAAAGCGCAGCTGGCTTTTGAACACAAGTGATTCTGCATGTGTTCATTGAACTGTGCAGAATCACCGCACCCAATACATTGTATGGGTAAACATTTTATCTTTATCTCCGCAAGATAAATGGACAA
Organism: Ranitomeya imitator; assembly: GCF_032444005.1. Classification (NCBI taxonomy): domain Eukaryota; kingdom Metazoa; phylum Chordata; class Amphibia; order Anura; family Dendrobatidae; genus Ranitomeya; species Ranitomeya imitator. The sequence continues at coordinate 70,089,735 of NC_091290.1, read as the reverse complement.
TCTGCGGTATGGAAAGACTCGCCGCATGTGCGTCTCCAGAGATAAGCCACAGACGCCGGTGCACACATAGTGGATATGGGATTTGGACGTTGCGGATGTACACAGCGTCCAACCTCCAGCGTTTACTGACCATGGGAACCTACCCTTAGAGGCACATGTCAGCTGTTCAAATTAGCTGACATGTGCCGGGAAAGATGTGGGCTCAGTGCCGGAGCCCACATCAAAGGGAGAGACACGACACGCGCAGTACACGTACGATGCATGTCGTAAAGGGGTTAAAATTGTATATGCAGTGTCTATATTAGAAATTATACTGTTGTATGAATGTTGGACAGGCTCTAGCATTTACATAAATGGCGCCAAATTTGACTCTATTGTGTTTTGGTATACAGATGAGCTCTTATTCGACACTGTCTGCAAAACAAACCCAAATCATTCACCTCCTCCAGCTAAGGTTAAGTTCTTACATTGAGCTTTTGGTGATTTTTCGATGTTGCCAATTTTCTGCACCGTTTCTGAATTTATTAAATGCAATAGGTTACTTGTAGTGATGAGTGAGCGTGCCCAGATAACGTGTTAGCCGAGTATCTTGGGTGTGCGCAAATATGTTCGAGTCCCCGCAGCTACATGATTTGCGGCTGTTAGACAGACATGCAGGGATTGCCAGTTTGTTAGGCTACCCCCCCCTGTGTTGCGGCTGTCCAACACCTCCAAAACATGCAGCCGCAGGGACTCTAACACATTATTTGCGCACACCCAAGATACTCGGGTAATATCTGAGCTTGTTCGGTTAAGACGTTATCCAAGCATGTTCGCTCATCACTAGTTACTTGCATTTTTTCGAAAATACGCGCCATAAAAACCCACCAAAACTAATTGTGGGAACATAGCCTTACTGAGCTGTTGGTATATGGTGTTTGGGCTGCAATACAATGTTTGGTTTTCATGACATTATGGCCAAACATCTACACTCTGGTCTCATGTATCCAAATAACTTTGTCCCACAAGCGTTGTAGTTTTAGATGCAATTTTGCAAACTATTGGAGCTGCCATGATCTTTTGAGAAAGAAGCTTTCTCCTGGCAACCTTTCCAAACAGGACATTCTATTTTTTTTTCTAATTGTACAGTTATGGACTTGAACATCTAACATGCAAACTGAGGCCTTTAGAGTCTGAGCTGTAGTTCTTGCTTTTTTTTTTCCTTTTTAATTTCTCTGAGCATTGCATGGTCTGGCCATGCGGTGAATTTGCTGGGACATCCACTTTTCGGAGGAATGGCAACTGTCTTGAATGTTCTCAACTTGCAAATAATCTTTCTCACTTTAGAATGATGCACTCAATTGGTTGGAAATGACCTTCTAACCCATTGCAGATTTATGGGTGGCAGTAATTGCGTCTCTAGCATTGTTGCTGAGGTCTTTCCTCCTTAGCATTGTGTTAACAAAGGCAATAATGCTCCAGATCAGCAAACTGCCCGAACTTCTACTTTTATAGCGGTGGCTACACTTGCGTACTTGCTGATAAATGATTAATCATAGGCATTTGATTAGCAGCACATTGGTGCTTCTTACACTCATCATTCCTATGGAAGCTTTAAGGGTGTACTTAATTGTTCACATACTGCTACTGCGTTTTGACCTAATTTTTGTTAAATGTGGCTGTGTAATCTGTCAGGTGTTTGTTCGCCTGAGGTTGTATTTCCCTAAACTTAAGTCCTGATACTTCTAGAATTTGAAGAAAGGGTTTGCTTGGTTTTTTTCATAAGTGTAACTAAAAATAGGACATTTTTTAATGTATTTTTTCTATATGTGACTAATGTTTCAGAGAAATGTATTGTCATCCTAAGATTGATGTGAACAGTAGTTCTTGCTGATTCTGGCACAGCACATCCTTAACATAAGCTTTCTGGAAGCCGTAGACTCTTCTGTATTAAAAATTTAGCAGAACAGCGTCACCATCCACGTAAGAGGAAATGCACTGAGAATTACAGGAACAGTCTACAACTTTCATTAAAACCTACTGTTGCGCATTAGCAGAGCCGCACAGCTGAGGTCTGAGCTGTTAAAATGTATCCTCAGGCTGAGCACTAACACAATTCGCAGGCTCTTTCTGTACTGTAGCCAAGACCTAAATGATAAAATCTGGTAATTTCCAGTCTAGTATATATTAATATAACTAAGCAGAAAAAAAAGCATTTTTCCTTCAGGACTCCCCCTCGATCAACGTGTGGTCAACAAACTCCTAAGTAGTAGATTGTAAGCTCCTAATGTCACGGTTTAAATTGTCTTAACTCCTACCAAATTTATTGTCTGTACATGTCCCCGCTTAATTGTAAAGTGCTGCGGAAAATGTTGGCACTATATAAATAAAAATTATTATTATTATTAAGTATTAGTATCAATTTAAATAGAATGTGTCACCCTTCTTTTCTATAAGTGATAGACTGGTTAGTATTTAGGTCCTTTAACCTTTGGTGATGTCTGCAGTACATATTAGGCAGCCATGCCCCAATGCTATGTAGAGCTCTGCGGCTGAGCCCACCCATGCAGCGTGGGCAGCAATGGCAGCGCAGGGTCTTCTAGAGACCCCTTTGTTTGCCATGTTAAAACTTTGAAGAAGCCCAGTCTGTGGCTGCATTGCATAGGAGATTAGTAAGTGCACATTACACTGCAATACTGTTATATTGCCAAGCACTGCATTAGGTGATCTAATGATTGTAGGTTTAAGTAACCAGAGGGGAGTATAAATTAAATTGTAATATATATCTAATATATAATTGCCTAGAATACTACTTCCTGCAATTTGTGCCAACTTCCGTGGCTTTGTCCGGAGCTAATGTCCGGAGCTAATGTCCGGAGCTAATGTCCGGAGATAAGTGACGTCAACAGTGTCCAGTGTCTGATTGGTTGCCGCCTGCTGCGAGCGACCAATCAGAAATGTGCCGTACTGTGACACACTCCGCCATTTTGGTGTGATTTTTGAATTTTTACCTCACAGCAAGTTTCTACTGCGTGGAGGCGGGCCCAGTGACGTTGCTCTTCAAGCTCCTGCCGAATTTCGTCAAAAAAATGATAATACCATTTACCAAAACTATATATATTTAGTTGTGAAGTGGTTCAGTGACATTTTCACACCAATTTTGAACTTTTGTTTGGTGTTTTCTCCATATACTGCCTATTATTTTTGTTCTTTCTTACTATTATTTATTAATTGTATTATTCTTACATTTGAATAAATAAAGTATATATGGATTCTAGACTCCCGATTCTTTAGAATCGGGCTGCCATCTAGTATATATATATATATAGATAGAGATAGGGATAGATAGGGATAGATAGAGATGGATAGATAGATAGAGATATATGTATGTGTGTGTGTGTGTGTGTGTATATATACATAGTTAATTCATAGTTTTGATGCCTCCAGTGTGAATGTACAATTTTCATAGTATGAAAATACAGAAATTTCTTTAAATGAGAAGGGGTGTCCAAACTTTTGGTCTGTATATATATGTATGTATGTATGTATATATATATATATATATATATATATATACTGTGCTATATACGGTACTATGTCGCTGCTATATACATATTGTAGAATATCTGATGCGTTAATACAGCCCACGCACTATATTACACAGCCCACGCAGTGTATATATATATATACACACACACACACACACACACACACACACACACACACACACACACACACACACACACACACACACACACACACACACACACACACACATATCTCTATCTATCCATCTCTATCTATCCATCTCTATGTCTCTCTCTCTCTCTCTCTCTCTCTCTCTCTCTATATAGAGAGAGAGAGAGACATAAGATAGAGAGACATAGAGATGGATAGATAGAGATATATGTGTGTGTGTATATATATATATATATATATATATATATATATACTGCGTGGGCTGTATTAACGCATCAGATATTCTACAATATGTATGTATATAGCAGTGACATAGTATATATATATATATATATATATATATATATATACACAGACCAAAAGGCATCAAAACTATGAATTAACTACGAATTAACACGTGTGGAATTATATACTTAACAAAAAAGTGTGAAACAACTGAAAATATGTCTTATATTCTAGGTTCTTCAAAGTAGCCACCTTTTGCTTTGATGACTGCTTTGCACACTCTTGGCATTCTCTTGATGAGCTTCAAGAGGTAGTCACCGGGAATGGTTATCACTTCACAGGTGTGCCCTGTCAGGTTTAATAAGTGGGATTTCTTGTCTTATAATTGGGGTTGGGACCATCAATTGTGAAGTTCAGAAGTCTGGTGGATACACAGCTGATTGTCCTACTGAATAGACTGTTAGAATTTGTATTATGGCAAGAAAAAAGCAGCTAAATAAAGAAATACGAGAGGCCATCATTACTTTAAGAAATGAAGGTCAGTCAGTCTGAAAAATTGGGAAAACTTTGAAAGTGTCCCAAAGTTCAGTGGCAAAAACCATCAAGCGCTACAAAGCAACTGGCTCACATGAGGACCGCCCCAGGAAAGGAAGACCAAGAGTCACCTCTGCTTCTGAGGATAAGTTTATCCGAGTCACCAGCCTCAGAAATCGCATGTTAACAGCAGCTCAAATTAGAGACCAAGCCAATGCCACACAGTTCTAACAGCAGACACATCTCTACAACAACTGTTAAGAGGATACTTTGTGCAGCAGGCCTTCATGGTAAAATAGCTGCTAGGAAACCACTGCTAAGGACAGGCAACAAGTAGAAGAGACTTGTTTGGGCTGAAGAACACAAGGAATGGATATTAGACCAGTGGAAATCTGTGCTTTGGTCTGATGAGTCCAAGTTTGAGATCTTTGGTTTCAACCACCGTGTCGTTGTGCGACACAGAAAAGGTGAACGGATGGACTCTACATGCCTGGTTCCCACTGTGAAGCATGGAGGAAGAGGTGTGAGGGTGCTTTGCTGGTGGCACTGTTGGGGATTTATTGAAAATTGAAAGCATACTGAACCAGCATGGCTACCACAGCATCTTGCAGCGGCATGCTTTTCCATCCGGTTTGCGTTTAGTTGGACCATCATTTATTTTTCAACAGGACAATGACCCCAATCGCACCTCAAGGCTGTGTAAGGGCTATTTGACCAAGAAGGAGAGTGATGGGGTGCTACGCAAGATGGCCTGGCCTCCAGTCACCAGACCTGAACCCAATCGAGATGGTGTGGGGTGAGCTGGACCACAGAGTGAAGGCAAAAGGGCCAACAAGTGCTAAGCATCTCTGGGAACTTCTTCAAGATTGTTGGAAGACCATTCCTGGTGACTACCTTTTGAAGCTCATCAAGAGAATGCCAGGTGTGTGCAAAGCAGTCATCAAAGCAAAAGGGGGCTACTTTGAAGAACCTAGGATATAAGACATAATTTCAGTTGTTTCACACTTTTCTGCTAAGTATATAATTCCACATGTGATAATTCATAGTTTTAATGCCTTCAGTGTGAATGTACAGTTTTCATAGTCATGAAAATACAAAAAAATCTTTAAATGAGGTGTGTACAACTTTTGGTCTGTACTGTATATGTATATATTATAATGTACCGTATATACCCGAGTATAAGCCGAGATTTTCAGCCCAAAAAAATGGGCTGAAAGTGCCCCTCTCTGCTTATACTCGAGTCATGGAAGGCGGGGGGGGTCGATGGGTGAGGGGGAGCGACGACGGTCACATACTCACCTGCTCCTGACGCGGTCCCTGCATGTCCAATGGTCTCCGGCGCCGGCACCTTCTTCCTCTGTTCAGCGGTCACGTGGTAACGCTCATTAAAGTAATGAATATGGACTCCACTCCCATAGGGGTGGAGCCGCATATTCATTACTGTAATGAGCGGTACCTGTGACCGCTCAATACAGGAAGAAGTTGCGGGCGCTGGAGACCATCTGTCCGGGAGAAGCTGCCAGGAACCGATCCGGGAGCAGGTGAGTATTAAATATTCATCTGTCCCTCTTTCCAGCGTCGGCACCGCCTCGTCATCCGTGTCCTCTGCAATGACTGTCAGAGGGCACGATGACGTATTAGTGTGCGCGCCGCCCTCTGCCTGAACAGTCAGTGCTGAGAGACGGGACGCTGAGGAGCAGCGGACAGCAACGAGAGGTGAGTATGTCATATATATTTTTTTTTTTTTATTGCAGCAGCATTATATGTGGCACATTGTTATATGGAGCGCCTATGGGGCCATAATGAACTGCATAGAGCATTATATGGGGCATATTTGTATATGGAGCATTATATGTGGCACATTGTTATATGGAGCATCATATGGGGCCATAATGAACTGCATGGAGCATTATATTTGGCACATTTGTATATGGAGCATTATATGGGGAGTATTTTAATATGGAACATCTTATGGGGCCCATCATAAACTGTATGGAGCATGCATTATATGGGGCTCCTGATTCAATATGGATATTCAAAAACACTTAACCTACCAATGTCTCAATTAATTTTACTTTTATTAGTATCTATTATTATTTTTGAAATTTACCAGTAGCTGCTGCATTTTCCACCCTAGGCTTATACTCGAGTCATTAAGTTTTCCCAGTTTTTTTGTGACAAAATTAGGGGGGTCGGCTTATACTTGGGTCGGCTTTTACTCCTGTATATACGGTATATGTGTATGTTATAATGTATATGCATATATTCTAATGTATATGTTTATAGAAAATATTTTTAGAATGTGTTTAAAACCCCACCTCTTTTCCCCAAATGGAAAATTTTATATATCTACTATATAATTGTCTATGGGTCACTTCCGTCTGTCTGTCTGTCCTTCTGTCACAGTTATTCATTCGCTGATTGGTCTCGCCAGCTGCCTGTCATGGCTGCCGCGACCAATCAGCGACTGGCACAGTCCGGAAGAAAATGGCCGCTCCTTAGTCCCCGCAGTCAGTGTCACCGGCGCTCTGGTCCGTACTCCCCGGCGCTCTGGTCCATACTCCCCGCAGTCAGTGTCCTCGGCACACCGGTCCATACTCCCCGCAGTGTCCCCGGCGCTCCGCTCCATACTCCCCGCAGTCAGTGTCCCCGGCGCTCCGGTCCATACTCCCCGCTTTGTCCCCGGCGCTCCGCTCCATACTCCCCGCAGTCAGTGTCCCCGGCGCTCCGGTCCATACTCCCCGCTTTGTCCCCGGCGCTCCGCTCCATGCTTCCCGCAGTCACTGTCCCCGGCGCCCGCTCCATACTCCCCTCCGGTCACCACTAACAGAGGGTTAATGCCGGCGGTAACGGACCGCGTCATGCCGCGGGTAAAGCACTCCGTTACCGCCGCTATTAACCCTGTGTGTCCCCAACCTTTTACTATTGATGCTGCCTATGCGGCATCAATAGTAAAAAAAAAAGTAATGTTAAAAATAGTAAAAAAACAAAAAACCTGCTATACTCGCACTCCGTTGTCCTCTCGCGCCTGCCGCCATCTTCCTTTCCCAGCGATGCATTGCGAAATTACCCAGAAGACCTAGCGGTCTCTCGAGACTGCTAAGTCATCTAGGTAATTTCGCAATGCATCCTGGGAACAGAAGATGGCGGCAGCCGTGCGCCCATCGACACCACGCCGTTGGATCCCAGGAGGCGGAGAGACGGGACGCTGAGGAGCTGTGACAAGAATGGTGAGTATGTTAGACTACAAGGGGCCCTCAGATCGTTAGGTGAGTATGTTTATTTTTTAACCTGTGACATACGTGGCTCAGTAATATACTACGTCACTGGGCAATATACTACGTGGCTGGGCAATATACTACGTGGCTGGGCAATATACTACGTGGCTGGGCAATATACTACGTGGCTCTGTGTTGTATACTACGTCACTGGGCAATATACTATGTGGCTATGTGCTGTATACTACGTCACTGGGCAATATACTACATGACTGGGCAATATACTACGTGGCTCTGCAATATACTACGTAACGGCAATATACTACGTGGCTGGGCAATATACAGGTCCTTCTCAAAAAATTAGCATATAGTGTAAAATTTCATTATTTACCATAATGTAATGATTACAATTAAACTTTCATATATTATAGATTCATTACCCACCAACTGAAATTTGTCAGGTCTTTTATTGTTTTAATACTGATGATTTTGGCATACAACTCCTGATAACCCAAAAAACCTGTCTCAATAAATTAGCATATTTCACCCATCCAATCAAATAAAAGTGTTTTTTAATAACAAACAAAAAAACCATCAAATAATAATGTTCAGTTATGCACTCAATACTTGGTCGGGAATCCTTTGGCAGAAATGACTGCTTCAATGCGGCGTGGCATGGAGGCAATCAGCCTGTGACACTGCTGAGATGTTATGGAGGCCCAGGATCCTTCAATAGCGGCCTTAAGCTCATCCAGAGTGTTGGGTCTTGCGTCTCTCAACTTTCTCTTCACAATATCCCACAGATTCTCTATGGGGTTCAGGTCAGGAGAGTTGGCAGGCCAATTGAGCACAGTAATACCATGGTCAGTAAACCATTTACCAGTGGTTTTGGCACTGTGAGCAGGTGCCAGGTCGTGCTGAAAAATGAAATCTTCATCTCCATAAAGCATTTCAGCCGATGGAAGCATGAAGTGCTCCAAAATCTCCTGATAGCTAGCTGCATTGACCCTGCCCTTGATGAAACACAGTGGACCAACACCAGCAGCTGACATGGCACCCCACACCATCACTGACTGTGGGTACTTGACACTGGACTTCAGGCATTTTGGCATTTCCTTCTCCCCAGTCTTCCTCCAGACTCTGGCACCTTGATTTCCGAATGACATGCAAAATTTGCTTTCATCAGAAAAAAGTACTTGGGACCACTTAGCAACAGTCCAGTGCTGCTTCTCTGTAGCTCAAAAGTGGCTTTACCTGGGGAATGCGGCACCTGTAGCCCATTTCCTGCACACGCCTGTGCACGGTGGCTATGGATGTTTCCACACCAGACTCAGTCCACTGCTTCCTCAGGTTCCCCAAGGTCTGGAATCGGTCCTTCTCCACAATCTTCCTCAGGGTCCGGTCTCCTCTTCTCGTTGTACAGCGTTTTCTGCCACATTGTTTCCTTCCAACAGACTTACCATTGAGGTGCCTTGATACAGCACTCTGGGAACAGCCTATTTGTTGAGAAATTTCTTTCTGGGTCTTACCCTCTTGCTTGAGGGTGTCAATGATGGCCTTCTTGACATCTGTCAGGTCGCTAGTCTTACCCATGATGGGGGTTTTGAGTAATGAACCAGGCAGGGAGTTTATAAAAGCCTCAGGTATCTTTTGCATGTGTTTAGAGTTAATTAGTTGATTCAGAAGATTAGGGTAATAGGTCGTTTAGAGAACCTTTTCTTGATATGCTAATTTATTGAGACAGGTTTTTTGGGTTATCAGGAGTTGTATGCCAAAATCATCAGTATTAAAACAATAAAAGACCTGACAAATTTCAGTTGGTGGATAATGATTCTATAATATATGAAAGTTTAATTGTAATCATTACATTATGGGAAATAATGAAATTTAACACTATATGCTAATTTTTTGAGAAGGACCTGTACAACGTGGCTGGGCAATATACTACGTGGCTCTGTGCTGTATACTACGTCGCTGGGCAATATACTATGTGGCTATGTGCTGTATACTACGTCACTGGGCAATATACTACATGACTGGGCAATATACTACGTGGCTCTGCAATATACTACGTAACGGCAATATACTACGTGGCTGGGCAATATACTACGTGGCTCTGCTGTATACTACGTAACTGAGCAATATACTACATCGCTGTGCAATATACTCTGTGGCTCTGTGCTGTATAATACGTGGGCTATGCAATATACTACGTCACTGGGCAATATACTACGTGGCTGGACAATATATGTGGCTCTGTGCTGTATACTACGTCGCTGTGCAATATACTACGTGACTGGGCAATATACTACGTCGCTGTGCAATATACTACGTGGCTGGGCAATATACTACGTGTCTGGGCAATATACTACGTGGCTGGGCAATATACTACGTGACTGGGCAATATACTACGTGACTGGGCAATATACTACGTGGCTGGGCAATATACTACGTGGCTGGGCAATATACTACGTGGCTGGGCAATATACTACGTGACTGGGCAATATACTACGTGGCTAGGCAATATACTACGTGGCTGGGCAATATACTACGTGACTGGGCAATATACTACGTGGCTGGGCAATATACTACGTGGCTGGGCAATATACTACGTGGCTGGGCAATATACTACGTGGACATGCATATTCTAGAATACCCGATGCGTTAGAATCGGGCCACCAAGACTAAATAAAATATCAGACTATTTATCCCACAAGGTAGACTCCAAGACCAATAAGACTCAGAGCTCTTGAAATGCCCCATCAAAATGGAGTACAGTAATCAAAATGTTGTCTCTCTCCCTAAATAGCAATCAAAACAACAGCTTGACGTTCGAAAAGCAAGCTGTCATACAGGTACATAGACTAAAAGACTTCCAAAAAGATGTGCCTGTACTGCCGGCCTTAGCTGGTGGGCTGTGATAAATGCTTTGGATATCTTGATACTGTTTTCCTTTGCTTACTAATTGCATAGTAATCAGATTTCTTGATGGTTGTAAGTAGCAATGTCCTATCGTTTTGTTGCCGTAGAGCCTTTGCAGCTCTTTTACATAGCCAGCTATCCTTGTGCGCATTGTGTAGACCTGACAGTGAATCCTTAATTTCTTTGGTTTGCAGGTGTCAAGACCTTCTTCAATGCATTTTTGTGAACCGAGAAGAAATACGGGCAGAGTACTGCAACTTGGAGATGCGTCTGAAGGAAACGGAGCTAAAGGCCATTTACCAGAGGCAGTACCATGAGCAGATTCAAATGATGTGTTCCCAAGAGCAGACATTAAAGGTGAGTCCTTCAGACATGAGTGTCATGAAGAACCGTGCAGCTTCTTAACCTGCCAAGTTATGCAGCCTTTGTGTGATTAATAATGTCAGGAGGCTTAAACTTTCTTTTATGCCATATGGTTTTAGCTTGTCGTGTCTCCCCTCCTGCGCAGTGATGATGGTGTAAAGGAAATATATTTACTGAAAAGATAATACAGTCTATGGATGTTTAGCGAGGCTTTCAATGAAAATGACTGTTTGCTTTCAATGGACATATGGTTGGCATCTCTGAACTGCCTTCATTCTTGAAAGTTTAGCTACAGAACTCAGAATTGGTGAGAGGACCATATGCCGGTGTATTTGATTTTTTTTTTTTCCTTGTGAGCATGTTCACAATTTCAAGCACATATTAAAATTAAAGCTTCCATTTGTAGTACGTAAAGTAGCAATCTGCCACCTGACAATATGAGGCTGGAGTTTATTTTTACCTGAACTTAGCTTGGCAGCTGTTTCCGGTTAATGTGTTTTATAATCTGCTCCTGGACCTGAGATGATGTCAAAGTAACTATAGAGACGGCAGATCCGTGACGGACAACCAAGCCATATGCCAAATGGAAATCCCAAGACATAGGAGGTTAGATGATGATCTTCTTTGTTGCCAGGAAGTCAGTCTAATCCCCCTATTCTGCTACTCTCCATACAAAAACCGGGTGCATGGTGTGGAGAGAAGCCTCATTAGACCCATCATGGATGCATGGGTTCGTATAAAGGGAACCTGTCGTTAGATTCATGTCGCCCGAACCACACCATTGCATCCAGAGATCTTTCTCAGAAATGTTGCAGCCATTCAGATAAAGCATAGTTTTGAAAAGCCGGCCAGGAACTATAGGGAGAGTTGGCTTCTTCCTACCGCGATAAAGTGGTTTCACCGATCTCGCCCAAGTATGTAAAGATCTACACATGTACATACATGGGACAGATCCATCCATCAACAGGAGCAGAGCAGGGAAATTTGAACGCCAGACACTACAAAGATATTAGCCACAAATCAGACATAAGACGTCAGATGTGAATTTATGGAGCGGACTCAGGAACTGAGCCTGCAGCATACCCAGTAGGTCGGTACCATCCCTGTTGTACAGCTGCCATTTGTCAGTAAGTGAAGCCATCTAAACAACCTCTAGATACGGCTGTTTAACCATTTAGATGTCTGTCACTCACTTACAACATAGTTAAAATGAATTAGTTGCCACAAGCTACATGCACTGAATGGAGAGCTATGGAACGCACCCTCCCCCATATCTCAAGACTCCTATTGAAGGCTCCTGTCACTGCCATCATACAGGGATTATTGGAGATTTAATGGGTATCCTGCACTGCATGTATAAATCCAATTAATGAGTTAAATAAAACATATGTAGTAACACCGATCTGTGGTTCTTCTGAAGAAGTTGGATTACTTCGGAACGTGTAGAGATTAAAACCGCACTGTTGCTACATATGTTTTATGTAACGCATTGATTGCATTTATACCAGCATTTCAGGATACCCTATAACATCTCCAACCATCCATATTATCACTATGAATCGTCCAGCCTGTGGGACCCAAAGGTTGCTGCTGGGATTTTGTTTTATGCCTTTTCAGTGTTATCCCACCCAAGTAAATCAGGTGAGCATAACCGCTAAATATTTTTTTACTTTATGTCTTATTTTTACAATTAAGAAAATAAACATTTGGTATGGTCATGTCCATAAATGTTTATCAAAATCTATAATTATTTAAACTGTACATTAACCTCCAAAAAATGGGAAAAAATGCTGTAAAAAGCTATGAAAGCTTCATAAAGCTCCAAATTGTATAAATCATCTTGCTGTGCAAAAACAAGCTTAATTGTATGTCCACAGCCAGAAGGGTAAAAGACTTTCAGATCTCAGTAGTTGATGACACACGTGCATAGGTGTGTATTATGTGTGTGTATATGTACAGTATAAATATATAACGTGTGTATAGGTCTTTTAGTTACTATGGTTACTGAAGTGCAACTTAGCATTTCATAAGATTGTTGGCTCAATAATTACAGTGTTCACCTTAATTTTTCCAGACTTCTGCCCTTCGCCCTGGCCGACCATTCTTGTCCAATTAGTGATTGGAGTTTATCCCAATTTTTGTTGTTTTTTGTACACCTGTCTTTTAAGAAGTTACCACAGATTCTCAATGAGATTGAGGTCTGATTAAACAAATAATCTAAAAAACACAAAGGGCAAACTGTGTGACAGCCAAAATGTGTGTCAGTCTCAACTTATAGCCGCAAATAATAAAAATAGTTTGGTTTGTCTGTATTTGTACTGCCATAAAGAATCCTATTACCTTATTTTTTGGAATATAAGATGCACTTTTATATGTTGGGGGGAAAATGGGGGTGCATCTTATAGTCAGAATATACTGACAAGTGCTGAGGCGGTGACAAGTATTGAGGCGGTAGCAGGAGTCGGACCACGCTGCAGAGCGATGATCACACTCCCTTCCCAGGCTGGTTCGGCGGCTGTGCTCTGTGGTGGTCGGGGCTCCATCGGTATTTTGTGAAAACCTGGAACCCCCAGCACATCCATTACTGTAATGCGGTGGCCTCCGGGAAAATGGCTGCCGGGGGCAGCACATGCTCAAATTGGGATCTCTGCAACAAGTTCTCATCCCGAGATCTCAGTCTGAGCATGCACCGCCCCCGGTGGCCATTTTCTCGGAGGCCACCGCATTGCAGTAATGGATGTTCTGGGGGCTCTGGGCTTTCACAAAATGCAGGCAGAGCCCCCCACACCACATAGCACAGCTGCCACACCAGCCTGGGATGGGATTTCAGGGAAGCCACAGCTTTGCATCAGTGTTTGTGTGAGGGCTCCGGGCTTTCAGAAAATGTTGGCTGAGCCCCCGCACCACGAGCACCGCCGAACCTGCTGCACCAGTCTGGGATGGGAGTTATCGCTGGACCACTGAACACCCCCTGTGACCACGCTCCACCAGCGCTACTGATCCCCTCTGGTACACTGAATTTAAACTGTAAGATGGACCCCCATTTCACACATTAATTTTTTCCCCGTTTTCCTTCTGAAAGTTTGGGGTGCGTCTTATAGTCCCAAAAATGTGGTGCTAGATCATATTCCACACATTGAATACTTGAAAACAAAACATAACTCTTCTATTTTTTTTTCTTTTCACACCACTTGTATTCAGTTTTCTATGCATTGTATGGCAAAACAAATGTTGTCATTCAAAACTTCAACCCGCCTCACAAAAAGATCAAACCCGCTTACTACTAAATTGACTGAAAAATCACTCTGGGGTCGGGGATGGAGGATATATTTAAAAAAAAATATAGACAAAAATATAATGGAAAAGTATCCAGCTAATAAGGTGTTAAAAATGGTACCCAAGGGACAGTCACGTTGGCGAACATACTAATTATCCATGTGATTTTCAAGCTACAGAAATGGTTGTTGGCGCTCCTTTCAGAACTGTTCAGACACTAGTGCCTAGGAAGCCTGAAATATGGATATCGATTAACTTTGTGAAATGGGGTCCGGCTTAGGTCTTCTGGTAGAAGTATTGTCTGGAAACTCGCTGTCATTTGTCTTGTAGGCAACTATGAAGCGGGATCATAGACTTGAGACTTTGAAGACCAAACAGGGCATTATACAGAAGAGAAAACAAGAGGAGATAAAACGATTTGAGGAGAACACGAATTGGCTGCATCGCCTGGAAAATGAAATGAAATTGCTCGGCCCAGACAAACAGATTCCAGTGGTAATACTTATGTCTTGGTTGATTGATCAGACATTATTAGCTTTAATTTTAGTGCACCTAATCTGTATCATTTTTACAGTACATACACGTGGTCCGTTCCATGGGCATGTCTCATGAACGGTGACAGCAGCCTTGTAATCCGGTTACATACTAAGCTTGAAAAAAGACATGTCCATCAGGTGCAACTGATGGGTGAGAAAGGACAGAGGGCCGGGCGTAGGTACATCCATAATGTGTGATCCTGTCTGCCCTAAACTGCAAGTTTTTCCCTCTTGTTCTCAAGTATAGATAAACACCCAGAATTTATAATTTTATACATCTGACATGAATATCTTAAGTATTTTCTTTAAAAGTAAAATCTAAGCTTATTAACATTGCATGCTGTCTGTGATCTACAAGTGACTACTTTTACCCCTACAACATATAGTGTCTTCAGATTATTAGCATCCAGATTTATAACTTTATATTAATCCATATTGAAACTAATCTGCCACCTCGATGATCACACTGCCCAAATCAGCCTGTAACTTACGAACATCCTCCATAGACTGCACTATTCTACATAGCTTGGTGCCATCTACAAAAATGTAAACCACATTATTAATTATGTCTTCTATATAATTTAAATATTTAAAATAATAGTGTTCTCAGCCCTGAGCCTTGGGGTACATCACTTACAACCAAGGGCCATTCAGAGTAGTAGTCATACAACACAACTCTCTGCGTGCAGTCACTTCTCCACATTCCAGTATAGGCTGACCAAGCTTCAACCTACTTACCCCTTTATTTTCTGCCTTGTTTTCCTCCATCACCCTTTAGTTTATCTGTAGAATTATCTTTTATTATTATAGCGCCATTTATTCCATGGCGCTTTTCATGTGAAAAGGGGCATTCATAATAGAAAAAAAAACAACAATACAAGTCACGACTGGTATAAGAGGAGAGCGAACCCTGCCCGTGAGGGCTCACAGACTACAAGGTATACTTGAGGATACAATAGAAGAGGGTAGAGCTGGACGTGCAGCAATGGTGAAACGAGGGTTACTGCAGATTGTACGCTTGTCGGAAGAGCTAGGTATACCTTCAGGTTCCTTTTGAAGATTTCCATGGTAGGCGAGAGTCTGATATGTTGGGGTAGTGCGGTCCAGAATAGGAGGAATGCACAAGAGAAATCTTGCATGAGATTGATCGAAGAGGGGAGTAGAGAAGGAGATCTTGTGAGGATCGGTGGTTGCATGCTGGTAAGTACCAGGAGACGAGGTCACAAATGTATAGACAGGTTGTGGATGGCTTTGTATGCCATTTTTAGGGTTTCGAACTGTAATCTCTGGGCAATGGGGAGCCAGTGAAGGGATTGGCATAGAGTAGAGAAGGGGAATAGTGGGGTGACAGGTGGATTAGTTGGGCTTCAGAGTTTAGGATTGATTGGACTGGTGCGAGAGTGTTAGAAGGGAAGCCACAGAGCAGGAGGTTGCAGTAGTCAAGGCGGTAGATGATGAGGACTTACACTAGTGTTTTTGCAGATTCTTGATTAATGAATGCACGGATCCAGGAGATATTTTTGAGTTGGAGTCAGCAGGAAGTGAAAAGGGCTTGGATATGTGGTTCGAAGGAGGGATCAGAGTCAAGGGTTACCACGAGGCAGTGAAGTTGCGGGACTGGGGAGAGTGAGCAGCCATTGACTTTGATGGATAGGTCTGTTGGAGGGGGTGGGGGGGTTCAGTGAGATGTGAAAAAGATGAGGAATGCTGTTTTGTCTATGTTAAGTTTTAGAAATTGAGCAGAGAAAATACATATTGTACACAAGTACAGTCAGCCCATTACTTTAGAAATTCTTCTGCCTTGCACCAATACTCAAAGGGAATCTATAAGTAGGATGCAATTCTCCTAAGCAGCCTATATGGGCATGTAGGTCTATAGAAGCTGAACCAAATGATACGTTGATGTTTGCGATCAAATGTGTTTTTTCGAGAAATCCACATTTTCCTGAATATGTAAATAAGCCCTTAAATTCTGTGGGTCAGACAATGATCTGCAAGAGAATCTGCCTACAGGGCTTATTCTAAATAAAAGGTATTACCAGTTTGAGACATGTAATGACTGACAGTCTGCTTTCCTTATCTACATGTCTCACATTCGTAACACCCCATTCAATTAAAATAACCTTTGAAGGATGATTCTCAGGGAGATCAGTGTCCGGCCCATAGATCTTAACAGCTCATGTACATTAAGATAAGCGTGGATTTTTCTGGAATAAGACATTGGTTCGCAGATATGAAGGTATCATTTTATTCAGCTTCCTATGTCCTACATGCCCATATAGACTGCTTAGGAGGGTCTGCCCTACTGACAGATGCCCATTAAGCCATGCATTTAAGTTCCTAGGTTCCCACTGTCTCTCCTGCATTGTGCGTAGCACAGGCCATATTCCAGAGAATATCTCCTTGGAGGGCCTTCTCTTCAGCTTGGAGCCTAATTCTGTAAAATTATTCTTAATGATCCTCAACCTACCACTTATGTCATTGGTTGCCATATGGACCATGACAGCTGGATCATCACCAACCACCACATTAGCTTATCATCCCAATCCATCATTTGCCGAACCCTGGCATCGGGGAGACTGCAAACCATTTTGTTGAGGTTGCCTTGGTGACAAATTATTCTATTTGTTGCCCTGATTATAAAATCCCCAATAACCATTAACTACCTTACTCTATTGACCTTACCATCTGCCGGCTCCTAGCTGTTGCTGATCTCCTGGCTGTTAGGGAGTGCAGTACCCCTAGAGTTGACATTTCGGAGCCTGACGCCTTGCAGTTTCTAGCAGATGGTTATCATTGAGGGGGACAGCCACTTGTCTACAGCAGAGAACTTCTACCAAGAGTTCTGCTTGACTTAACTTGGCTTTGGCACCCTTCATTTAAATGGGTGCTGTGTACAACAACATGGTTTTAGGGGCTGCAGCTACTGAGACTAGCTGATTGCCATGTAGACTTAATTTTTAAAAGGGATTGTGGCAGGGAGGCAGCCCCTTTTAATGTGAATGCATTAACCTCTTTGGACAACGCTATGTTTTGGTATGGGCCTGTTCTGACACGTACGTCAGATTGTAGCTTTTGGGTTTAGGTCTCATTGTTCAGACTATTTAGATCGCTGACATTCTTATTTGACATCATTATTCTCTATTAATATGGTATCCTGTTTTTTTCCTATCAATTATCCATTCCTTTCTTTTGCGGCCTCAAACATGTGAGGAGAGAGGGCGTTTAGCGCAAAGAATTTCCGTATTGTAATATTTCTATTTTAAGTTAAGTTAATTTCTAATGGTTTTTGATTCTTTGCAGATTTCACTTGTTAATATTTCATAAGCTTCTTTGCAAAGTAGCCATGATCCTTTCCTATAAATAGCTCCTGTGACATTTTCATTAATAATTTATGGCTACCAGTAGTTAATTGTAAAGGCCTAGAATAAGTTGGGCATTTTATAATCTCTCCCAGATAAATGTGTGCCTGGAAGTTGATGTGTGCATTGCTTCAGACTGCATGAAAACACTGTTTTGTTTTTTTGTTTTTTATTTTTCTATTTCAGGAGCTTTCGAAAGATTTACAGTGTTGCCACTTAAAGCTGGACGTGAAAGATTTAAAAGCTCAGATTGAAAACGTGAATCTTCTTGTGTCTCTTCAAGAACGAGAATATAGATACAATGCAAAGTAGGTAGTTTTTGATTTTTTTTTTTTCACTCCCATTTTTTTGGTTAATATTAAAAACCTTTTGTATAGATCAGCTTCTCAAAGTTTCGGCTGAACAGAATTGAAAAGTGTTTGTCTGCACTTTAAAAAATTTAGTTCTAAGGATTCCCCAAAATAAGATGTTCTCAGGTCACCTGTAGTGCCACCATCCGGGAAATATAACATTATTTGATGCACACTGTAATCAGAGGACCTTGGGGAACTTCTTCTATTCGGGGGTGTGAATGTACCCGCTTTGTGCATACTTGAACCTGTCCAATGCTCGTTACAGGAGGCCTCACCCTACTACATCTATGGCCAGCTTTACTTCATCTATTGAAGAGCGATAAAAGCATATGTCTTATTCCTAACTTTTCCTACTTGTTTTGCCAGGTTGCTCAATGCAGTTCTGCCTGCCTTCCGGAGGCAATACGAAATATTACATCAAGCAGGGTTAGCGGATGCAGTTGTGGAGTCTGATTTCCGAGAAGTCAAGCACCTGGTCCAGAGAGAGAAGGCAGTCGTATGGGCCGACCAGACAATTGTCGAGGATGTATACAAAGCGGATTTACCGGATATTGCATCACTTCTGTCCTTCCCTCATCTGTCGTACACACAGACGACCCCATGCCGTAAGATCTCTTCTGATATGCTAGATTGATCGCCATGTTTAATGGTAGCCATAATTTGGCAAATATGGATAGTTTAATGGTTACGCAGAGTGGAAACAAACGTCTTTCTACTTTTCTACCATCAGCAAACTGTTATTGATAGGTCTATTCATGTAAATGCACAGGGACTGATACATCCTTGTTGATGCCAGAAATCTGGCGTAAAACATTTTGAATAGTTAGATTTGAAGTTCTGAAAAAACGTTGCTTTTTTGGCGTTTTCATGCCACTTTCAAGCAGCTCTACCAAAATGGGTAGAGCTATGGAGGAGACGGGACACGGCGAGGCTACGCCCGCAAGTCCTCAAAAGCAGCAGTGCTTGTTATGCCAGAACTGTTACTCCAGTCATTCACTGGGGCATCATTTCTGGAGAGATGAACGCCGCCAATGAGATGCGCCAAATTCAAAAAATGGCTTCTAGGAATAAGATGCACCAAAGTCATTAAGACTGGCATGCAAAGTCTTATATTTAGCAGAATACTAGGTGAATTATTTAGATTATTAGAGGTTTTTCCTTCTGGAAAGTGTTGTCATAATCTTGGGATCCACCTGACTGTCGTGTACCTCGCCAATCCTGAAGAAGTAGATGTTACAATGATTTTGTTTTTTACTGCGCAGCAGCAATCTTCTCCATCCTATGTGCAAACCCGTTCTATTTCTAGAGAAAAGAGGCTGTGCTGATATAATGGAGACTATTACCAGGCAGAAAATGATCAAGTCTTAGTGATATATCATCAGCTTTGCAGGGAACCTGTCCCCATGGAAGTACTGTCCAACACGCAGGCCCCATGTTATACAGCAGGGGGGCTGCTCTGGCTGATATAGTATAGTAAGAAAAGATTTAGTGTAATCCATGTTTTAATCATTTCATTCTCTGCTCTTTCTGGGAATTTTGGTGCAGTGGGCACCCCCGAACCCCCGCTGTGCCACATCCACTCCATGCTTTCTTCTGGAAAACAACTGTGTGCATGCAAAAGTCAGTGTACCCATAGATTAATTTTAGGGGTGTAAGCACCTCAGAGGGTATGTGCAGACATTCAGGATTTTTTGTCAGAAATTTCCACGCGTTTTTTGCACGTTTTTTTCCGGAGCTTTCCCAATGCATTAAATAGCTGGAAAAATGCAAAAAATCAGCAAAATTAATGAACATGCTGCTTTTTTTACCGTGATGCATTTTTTTTTGCGGAAAAAATGCATCATGTGCACAAAAATTGCGGAATGCATTCTAAATGATAGCATGCATATGTATGTGTTTTTATAGGGAAAAAACGTGAAAAATCCTGAACGTGTGCACATACCCAGAGTCTCTGCATGTGGTGTCTGCAGACTATTGGTAAAATCTCTGCTTCAAAAGTCAAATGGCGCTTCTTCCTGTGTGACAAAAAAAAAACCCAGAAAATATGGAGCTAAACAACCACCAATTAGATCATAAAAAAAATTTAATGGCACAATACTTTAAAAATGTACAAAAAGATCACATTTATCACAAAACAATTGTCCGAAAACTGAGAAATTCAATTGAGTTTCATGTAATCACAAGGATATATATATAGGATATAATATATAATATTGTTATATAAAGTGACAATGCAATGTTGCATGTGCATAATACGGGGTAACAAAGTCCCAAATGCTACAAGAAATAGTCAAGGTATCTTAAATTTTATAAATCAGTGACCACTAAATCATTATATGTAGTTAAGGGATTAGTATTTCAGTCATCAATTCTCACCCATGTCGGTGTCCATTGATGCAAGCACCCGTCCTCCTATGTGGAGTAGTTTCCGGCAGCATGGGATGTAGCACCACATTTTGGAGAAATAGTGGAACAAATTGTGGGGTCTGTTTTAACCTATTACTTTGTGAAAATCAAAAATTTGCAGCTAATATATTGGTGAAAATGTATTTTATATATTAATTTCTTCGACCCATTGTTGTGTTTTCCCTCTTGAGCCCCATATGGTGAAGTAGGACATTAGTGAGAGGAACCATCCGTGTTAATGTACACCTTAACGTGGTTGGATGATTTTCTTTATCGCCTCTCATTGGGGGACACAGGAACCATGGAGTGTATGCTGCTGCCACTGGGAGGCTGACACTATGCAAATAAAAAAGTTGGCTCCTCCTCTGCAGTGTACACCCCACCGACTGGCATTCTACTCTTCAGTTTAGCTTAGTGTCAGTATGAGGTGGACACGAGTCTTTCATTAGACCCTTATCTACCTGAATGTTCGTCGTTTCTTTTCAGGTTTTCCGGAAGGGATACAGGGTGAGCAGTAACACCTGTAGTCCAACAAGGCGGACTATGAGTACGGCGTGTACTGCCACCCCGTATCCTCATAGATCCCTCTCCAGGACCAAGAACCTAGCACACAAGCATACTCAGAAGTCCAGTCCTGGCCCCGTTCCCCACCCACTCGCCTACCAGAGCCTGTCAGTCGGAGGAGACGAGGACGTCCGTCACCAGCTCCACGGATGTCTAATACCTTCCACGTTTTTAAGGTTCGTACCGACGGCGTGGGATGTTAGGTGAGTATTTTGGGCTCCCTATTCTTCTTAGGGGGCCTCTGTGGATGGTGATGACGGATGCCTTTTCTGCGACTCTGTGCGGCGCCTTACAGGAAGCCACACTGCTATTTCAGCGGCCGCACTTCTATCCCTGCGGCTGCACCTTTTCTGCACTGGGCGACAGTTAGGGAAAAAAAACGGGGCCTATCTTTTGCGTGGCGGCCCTGATGACCGGCCGCGCTGCTTCCCCACGGCGGCCGCATTTTACAGGCAGTCGCACTGCCTTGTCTGCGGCCGCATCCTCTTCTCTCTGCGGCGCAGCCCCCTACAGGCAGCCGCGCCGGTTTTCCCCGGCGGCTGTACCTTTTAGGTGACTCGCGGCCGCGGTCCTTCCCAGCGGCCGCTGGCTTCTAATTTAGACCCCGGCTCTTTCCGGGGCCTACTTCCGGCACCGGCGCTCCTCTTTACATGCGGTGGCTGCCGCGCCTATCAGCCGGGCAGCTCCCGCACCATTTCTTTTTGCGCCGCACACTTCGGCGGTCACCGGCTTCTAATTTAGGCCCCGGCTTTTTCTGGGGGCCTACTTCTGGTGCCGCGCTCCGCCCACTTTGTTTTTTATCGGGCGGGCTTTCTCCCGCCCGACAAACTGGGCCCTGCATTCCCCACCCACCGGCGCCATCCTGGCTGGCTCCGCCCCTTCCTCACGCTGCTGCTGGGCAGGAGTTCCTGCATCGTGCCACGCACCTCCGCCGTAGAACTCCACAGAGCGCTTTTTTCTGGGGGCACAGCGCCGAAGATCCACAGCATCTTCCTCCAGGAACCTGGTATCAGTGTTTTTCGTCTGCCGTGAGTAGCTCTGCACTGCAGACTGACACCCCCCTCTGCCCCACTGTCCCCTAACCTGCTGGCATTTTCTTCAGGGACCTCTTCAAAATGTCTAACTCTAAAGGGGGCCGCTCTCGTCCTCCTACTTCTTTCTCTTCTGCCTTAGTCAAGTACTTTGCATGTTCGTCCTGTAACAGCAAACTTCCCTCAGGTCAGTCCTCTCCGCTCTGTCAGGCCTGCAGCAACCCGATTGTTCCCACCGCCCAGGATCCCCCGGCCGAACCGCCCGAGAGTGATAGCCCCATCCCAGGCTGGGCTTCCTCTCTGTCACAATCTGTGGCCGATCTAACTCGGGTGTCTCAAACTTTGGTGTCTGTGCTGGATCGGTTACCCCTGCAGACTCCTGCAGTAGCCAGCGGGTCGCAGGAAGCTACGTCCGAGCCCTCTATTGCTAGCCGCAAAAGGTCCAGACAGGAACGTCGGTCTGAGTCCTCTTCTCGCTCCATCTCGCCACTCGGTCCTCCTCTGCGGTCAGCGTCCTTCTGATCCTCCTCCCCTGAGTCAGGCAAGGCGTTCTCTGATGCGCCTTCGGAAGATGTTTCGGAGCTGGATTCAAACCAAATCGCTACCATGAGGGATATGGTTCAGAATCTCATTGGAGCGATAAATCTAACCTGTGGCATCAAGGAGTCCTCTACGGCAGAGGTCCCCAACTCCAGTCCTCAAGGCCCACCAACAGGTCATGTTTTCAGGATTTCCTTTGCATTGCACAGGTGATGCAATTATTACCTGGGCAAGACTAAGGAAATCCTGAAAACATGACCTGTTGGTGGGCCTTGAGGACTGGAGTTGGGGACCTCTGCTCTACGGAACCCGCAGATCAGGCGGTTTCGTTTAGACGGGCGAAACCACCTTCTAAGTTTTTCGCTCCTCACCCGGAATTCGAGGAGATTATGACCAGAGAAAGAGAGAACCCAACCAGACGCTTTCAGAGAGGAAAGCGACTTGGCGTTTTGTATCCCTTTTCTCCGGAGCTCACCGCTAATTGGACCTCCTCTCCTTCGGTGGATCCTCCAGTTTCCAGACTGTCCACCAACACGGTGCTCCCACTGTCCGGCGGAGCATCTCTGAAGGATTCTAACGATAGAGTCATAGAATCTTTCGCGAAGTCAGCCTTTGAAGCGGCCTCAGCTAGTCTTTGCCCGGCCTTTGCTTCCACTTCGGTTTCAAAATCCATATCCAAATGAGCCAAACAGCTCCGTCAGGGCATTCTAGAAGGGTTTCCTTCCGGACAGCTGGCGGAACTTGCCAACCAGATTTGCTCACGCGGGTGAATATCTGGTCTCCGCCTCCCTGGATGCCGCGTCTTGTGCGGCTCAGGCGTCCAGCAACGCGGTTGCCATCCGCCGGACCGTTTGGCTTAAGGCCAGGCAGGCGGATTTGTCCTCTAAAAAGTCCCTTACCAGCCTGCCTTTTCAGGGGTCTCTTCTTTTTTGTTCTAAGCTGGACCAAATCATTAAGGACACTACAGGGGGCACAAGCTCCCTTCTTCCCCAGGCCAAGCCTCGTTGCCCTCCTCCTAGATGCCAATTTCGGTCCTTTCGGCCTTTTCGTCGCTTCGCGGCATCAAACTCCTCCCAGCAGCAACAGAGGCCACAGGCACGTCAGGAGAACAGAACGGTATCCTTTAGACCTACTCCGTCCTGGCGTCCTCGCTACTCCCAGGGTAGATCCTCCAGGCCCAGGACTGGAAGATCCACATCTGCATGACTCTCGGCAAGACCCCAGCCCACCTCCCAGGTTGGGCGGCCGTCTTCTCTTCAGGGACGCATGGGTCAGGGAAGTTGTATCCTGGGGATACAAGATAGTTCGTTTCATGACCCCGGGATCGTTTCTTCGAATCCCGTACTCCAAGAGATCCCTCTCTAGTCCTGGGTTTCTTTGCGGCCATCACTTCTCTTCTCAAAGCCGGGGTAATCGTTCCCGTCCCAGAAAAAGAATGGTTCACAGGTGTCTACTCAAACGTTTTGTGGTACCGAAAAAAGACGGCAAGGTTCGCCCCATTCTGCACCTCAGATTGCTGAACAGGAGAGTTCGTCTGAGGCACTTCAGGATGGAATCCCTTCGTTCAGTAATTGCTTCCATGGAGGCTCAAGAATTTCTGTGTTCCATAGATATTCAGGACGCCTACCTCCACGTCCCGATATTCCCCGGACATCACCGATTCCTGTGCTTTGCGGTGCTCCAGGAACATTTTCAGTTCGTCGCCCTGCCGTTCGGTCTCGCAACCGCTCCAAAAGTTTTTATGAAGGTCATGGCGGCGATGATGGCTGTCTTGAGGGTCAGAGACCTGGTTCTGTTTCCATACCTCGACGACATCCTCATCAAGGCTCCGTCCTTTTCTCAGGCTCACGAAAGTCTGACCATCGTTCTCGACACCCTAGCCCGTTTTGGGTGGCTGGTCAACCAGAAGAAGTCCTGCCTTATCCCTTCTCAGCGCTTCATCTTTCTGGGCATGCTCTTCGACACTCGTCAGACCAAAGTCTTCCTTCCCAAAGACAAGAGGTTCACTCTTTGTCGGGACATACGCTTGTTCCAGGTTCCTCGGCCTCCCTCCCTCCGATTGCTACCATACTCCCCAGGACCTTCATGGCCAACCTTAGAAGCGATTCCCTTCGCCCAATTTCATTCGCGACCCCTTCAGCAAGCCATTCTGTCTCAGTGGGACAGGTCTGTCTTCTCCCTGGATCGTCCGATCCGACTCTCTTCTTGGGTCAAACGGTCTTGCAACTGGTGGCTGACGTCACCTCTCATCTCCCAGGGCAGGTCCTTCCTTCCAGTTCACTGGCAAGTGGTGACGACGGACGCCAGCCTGCTCGGCTGGGGTGCGGTTTTTCGCCACCTGACTGTTCAGGGTCGTTGGTCGGCGCAGGAGTCAACTCTGCCGATCAATGTCCTCGAGATTCGGGCCATCTTTCTGTCCCTCCGCCACTGGGAAAGGATTCTCAGGGGCCTACCAATCCGGATCCAGATGGACAACGCCACGGCTGTGGCATACGTCAACCATCAGGGGGGGACTCGGAGCTCCTTGGCCCTTGCCGAGGTATCCAAGATCCTCCTTTGGGCAGAGGCAACGGTTCCGGTGATATCCGCGGTGCATATCCCCCGGCGTGGACAATTGGGCTGTCAACTTCCTCAGCCGCGAGGGCCTCGCGGCAGGGGAATGGTCCTTGCATCCGGAGGTCTTCCATCAGATTCGTCTTCGATGGGGGACTCCGGACGTGGATCTCATGGCGTCTCGAATGAACAGGAAGGTTCTGCAGTTCGTCTCCAGGTCTCGCGATCCTCTTGCAGTGGGCGTCGACGTTCTGGCCATTCCTTGGTCACAGTTCATGCTGCCCTACCTGTTCCCACCCCTTCCATTACTTCCCAAACTGTTGAAAAAGATCAAAGTGGAAGGGGTGCAGGTCATTCTGATCACCCCGGATTGGCCCAGAAGAGCTTGGTTCGCGGAGCTCATCAATCTTCTCGCGAACGCTCCCTGGCGCCTTCCAGACAGGCCCGATCTGCTGTCTCAGGGTCCGATCTGCCACCCGAATTCTCGGTCGCTCAGTTTAACGGCGTGGCTGTTGAGACCGCAGTTTTAAGGGCGTCCGACCTTTCAGACCGGGTGATTCACACCATGATTCAGGCTCGGAAGCCTTCGTCTTCCAGGATCTACTATCGTACCTGGAAGGCTTACTTCCGTTGGTGCGAGTCGAACCGCGTTTCACCTATGTCCTTTTCCCTGCCTTCCATTTTGGCCTTCCTTCAGGCAGGACTGGATTCGGGCCTGGCTCTTAGTTCCCTGAAGGGCCAGGTCTCTGCGCTTTTCCTTTTTCAGAAGACTTTAGCTTCCCGACCACAGGTTAAGACCTTCCTTCAAGGAGTAGCCCACGCTGTCCCTCCGTACAGGGCCCCTGTGGATTCATGGGACTTAAACCTGGTACTGGACGTTCTGAGGGTTTCCCCCTTTGAGCCTCTCAGGGAGATTCCCCTGTCAGTTCTATCTTGGAAGGTGGCCTTTCTTGTGGCCATTACTTCTATCCGCCGCGTTTCCGAGTTGGCGGCCCTGTCTTGCCGTCCTCCGTTCTTGGTCATCCACCAGGACAAGGTGGTCCTCAGGCCTCCGCCTTCTTTTCTTCCTAAGGTGGTTTCCACTTTCCACCTCATCGAGGACATCGTTCTACCTTCCTTTTGCCCAGCTCCGACTCATCCTCTGGAGTGATCTTTGAACAAGCTGGACCTCGTCAGGGCAGTGAGGATCTACCTGGATAGAACGTCCATGTTCCGGAAGATGGATTCTTTTTTCGTCATTCCTGATGGCACGCGCAGAGGCCAACCAGCTCCTAAGGCGACTATTGCTCCCTGGATCAGAACGGCAATCCTGGAGGCTTACCGGGTCAAGAACAGAGTGCCCCCTCCTGGGATCAGGGCTCACTCTACCCAGGCAGTCGGCGCCTCCTGGGCGGTGCACCACAGGGCTTCCGCCCTACAGCTTTGCAAAGCGGCAACTTGGTCTTCCATCCACACGTTCGCCAAGTTTTACAAGGTCCATACCTACGCTTCGGTGGACGCCAGCTTACGCAGAAGGATCTTGCAGGCGGCAGTGGTGAGTGATCTGACCTGATGGAAGTTTGTTTTTCCCGCCCTAGGGATTGCTTTGGGACGTCCCATGGTTCCTGTGTCCCCCAATGAGAGGTGATAAAGAAAACAGGATTTTGGGTTGCTTACCGTAAAATCTGTTTCTTGGGGCCTCCATTGGGGGACACAGCTCCCTCCCAATGTTTCTCAATTTCTGTTGTTCTATGTTCTGTGACTGTTCTCACGTTTACAGTTCTAAAGTTTGTGGTTATGGTTTTTCAACCTTGTTGTTTATCTCCTACTGCTTTCTCACGAACTGAAGACTCTAATGCCAGTCGGTGGGGTGTACACCCCATGGTTCCTGTGTCCCCCAATGGAGGCTCCAAGAAACAGATTTTACGGTAAGCAACCAAAAATCCTGTTTTTGCGTGCTTTTGATAAAAAACCTCTTAAGTACCGTACCTAACATTTTCAAGGTTTCCAGCAAGATTTGAGTTCATGTATTCATTAGTTGCAGTGAACTGACCCATTGTGTATGTGTCTGTATATTGGCCACATAGCGCATTTGTGCACCTGTACATTTAATTTATTACTGAAGGTGTGCTAGCGCTATTTTTTTTTATTTTCTGTGAGACTAATGTAACATTTTAATTTTTAATTTTTTTTTTTGTTCTCGGGGCCCAATCTTCTAAAATTCTGTGAAGCACCTACTGGTTTAATATGTTAATGTCACTCCTAGATCAGTTCCTTGAAGGTTTTAGATTCCAAAATGGAGTGACTTGGTGGGGGTGTGAGAAAGGGTTCTGTTTTCTTGGGGGGACTGCACAAATGCAACTTGGTGTCCCCAATGTATTTTAGCCAGATTTGGGTTCCAAAAATCAAATTGTGCTCTTTCCTTTGCGAGCCCTGCTGTGTGCCCAAATAGCACTGACCACACATGGGATATGACTGTTTTTAGGTGACATTGCAGAACTAATTTTCACCTATTACCTTGATTTGAAAATTAACAGTTTATTTGAAAAAAAAAAGTTTTATCCCTTCTTCTTTTCATTCTTCTATTAATTCCTGTGATGCACCTAAAGGATTATCACATTTCCAGACTAGCAGTTTTGACTGATTTCAGGGGTGCTGTTTTTAAAACTGTTACTTTTGGGGGGTTTATAATATAGAAGACCCTTAACTTCAAAACTGAATAGGTCCATAAAAAATAAGATTTGTAAATTTTCGTGAAAAAAATGGAAAATTGCTGCAAAATTGGAACCATTGTAGCAAAATAAGACCTTTTCACAATGATGCTGACATAATGCAGAGATATGGGAAATTTAAGTTTATTAACTAGTTTGTGGTATGAGTTTCTGGTTTAAGGGTATAAGCATTCAAAATGTGAAAATTGCTTTTTGTAAAATTTTAGAAAATATTAAGATTTGAGTCCTCAGTGGTTGATACCTTTTAATGGCTAACTGAAAAGATGGTAACAAATTGCAAGACTACACAGGCCTCTTCATCAGGCATAGAATCTAAGCCTGATTTCATGCCTGATGAAGAGACCCGAGTAGTCTTGAAGGCTTGCAATTTGTAATTTCAGTTAACCATTAAAATGTATCAACCAGCGAGGACTCTCAAACCTTAATATTCTTCTACTGGCTAACACTGTACAAACATAACTAAAATTTTACTGGAAAAATATATATTTTCTTTGAAAAAAAAAAAAAAAAACACAATGTATTGTCCTACATTTACAGGCAACACAAAGTATCATGTGCCATGAAAAAATTGAATTGAAATTTGTAACTTGGTCTTTAGGCCAAAATTCGCTCCATCACTAAAGGGTTATAGAGACGGGTGCATTGTTGGGCTCCCAGAAAGGTTATGGAGAAATCTCAAGGTAGTCTTTACCTAAAATTCTTTTTTTTTTTATTTAAATAGATTTTTATTAACAATATACAAAAGAAGAACATCATATTATCATTTACATTGCAATATGTTACATACACATTTTCTTTATTTTAATAAACCCCAACATATCCCCAACAGCCCTCCCCCCCCCCCCATAAGACAGCTCATTCTCAATCTATACTCCCCCGAGACCATCCCCGCCTCAGGTAAATTACCCCTATCCGAGTCTTAAGATTCCCGACTTTTATTACTCCTCAATCCAGCTCAAGCCATGGAGACCACATTTTATTAAACGTTTCTAATTTCCCCCTTTTTTTGTACACCCCTTTTTCCAATTTTAGACCATGTTGTACATATTGGAGAAATTCCCTCCTCGCAGGTGGTTCTGCCTTTATCCAATTCCGTGCTATCACTTTCCTAGCCATATATAGTAACCTAGCGATTGCAATCTTCCAGGAGTTGTCTACTCCAATCTCTTCCACATATCCCAATAAGCATATTATCGGCTCTCTTGGAACTCTGCATTTATACGCACCTTCTACTCGGCTCAAAACCACCACCCAAAAAGCAGCCAGCCTAGGACACGTCCACATCATGTGGTATATTCCTGCATTCTCACTCGCACACCTCGGGCACTCAGAGTTAGCACGCAACCCCGCTTTGTGTAGCACTTCCGGAGATTTATATACTCTGTGTAAAATATATAGCTGCGAGATCCTGTATGGTTCACTCAAAGATAGTCGCGGAACCCACTCCATCACCGATTCCCAGGTTTCATTCTCTATCTGCCCCACGTCTCTCTCCCATTTGGCTCTTGCCTTTATAGGGAAATCTAGCAGATACGTGTGAATAAGGTCCTTATATAGGGTGGAGATAACTCCCCTTGTAGTCCCGTCTCCACACACATACTCCAAAACTATATCCTCTTGGATCCTGATGTCAGCTTTCTTATTTTGAGCTCCAAAGGCATGTCTCATCTGCGCATACTGATATTCCCCTGTGGATCTCAGACCAAACTCTACCTGCAATTGGGAGAAGGGTTTTAATGCTCGTTGTTGGATTATCTGTTGTACAAAGCAAATTCCTTTAGTCTGCCACTCCATCAGTCCTCCCAGAGCTTCAAAT
This sequence comes from Ranitomeya imitator, assembly GCF_032444005.1. Taxonomy (NCBI): domain Eukaryota; kingdom Metazoa; phylum Chordata; class Amphibia; order Anura; family Dendrobatidae; genus Ranitomeya; species Ranitomeya imitator. The sequence goes on along the minus strand of NC_091290.1, from coordinate 70,059,647 downwards.
TCCTTTAAATTATTGTTAGACCATATCGGTGTAAATTTAGTCAGCCCTGTAACCCCCCGAATCTGCCTCAATCTATTCCATAATTTACGAATCAGGAACAGGGTTGGATATAATTTCCCTAAAGCTCCCAAGGAGCCGTCTTCCAAACATTGAACCACCGGTCGTCGGCCTGTCACCCCTTCCATCAGGTGTTGTACTGCACTGGATGACGCCTCTCGCGCCCAGCCCTTCAAATGTTGACTCTGGGCTGCAAGAAAATATATTTCAGGGTTGGGCAAAGCCAAACCACCATCTTCCTTGGGTCGCTGAAGCGTCTCCAGGCTAATACGTGGATAGTGTCTCCCCCATATCAAATTTCTAAAGAGGGCATTAATCTGCCAGAACTTCCCCCGAGGGATCCAAATTGGCGCATTATGTAGAACATATAGAATTTTAGGCATCAGGACCATTTTAATAAGGTTAACCCTACCGACCACCGATAGATGTAGCTTATTCCAGGCATCGAAATTCGCCTTGAGTACTCCCATAATAGGAGTCAAATTCCTCTGTAGGAACTCCCCAATTGGCACCGAAATCCATATTCCAAGGTATTTAAATTGAGATACCACCTTAAGCCTCTCATCCCCAACAGCCTCACTCACATTCTCTCCTACGTCATCCACCCTAAAGAGGACCGATTTACCCCAATTAATTGTTAGTCCCGATACGGTACCAAATCTTTCAACAATTTCAATGGCCCCTCTCAGTGAATCGTCCGGATCAGCCAGAAACAGCAAAACGTCATCTGCATATAGCGCTATCTTTTCCTCAATTTCCCCATACCTAAACCCAGTGACCCCATCAGATTGCCGAATCTTAGCAGCAAGAGGTTCTACAGCCAAGGCAAACAGGAGAGGTGAAAGCGGGCATCCCTGCCTGGTGCCTCTAGCCAGCTCTATAGGTTGAGACAGCTCCCCGTTCACTCTAATTCTGGCCGTCGGTAATGAATACAACAGCTTTATCCAGGCCACAAACTGCGGACCAAACCCCATACATTCCAACACCTGCCAAAGATATCCCCACTCAACACTATCAAACGCCTTATGGGCATCTAGCGACACAATCACTCTTTGACCACAGTTGTCAGACTTCACCTGTAAATTTACATATAACCTCCGCAAGTTAATCGCCGTTGACCTATCAGGCATAAAGCCAGACTGGTCCGGATGCACCAGACCCGTAATGACACTAGAAAGACGGATAGCTAACACCTTAGCCAGAAGTTTGACATCAATAGTTAGTAAGGAAATTGGGCGGTATGACTCCGGTTTCCCCAAATCCTTATCCTCCTTTGGAATAACCACTATTATGGCCTCTCTCATAGAGGCTGGCAAGCACCCTCGGGACCTAGCTTCCTCCAGTACCATTTTTAATCTAGGAATCAGCACTTCTGCCAGACCTTTATAGACCTCAGCGGGTAGCCAATCAACCCCAGGCGCCTTCCCATTAGCCATGGACATTAATGCACGACTCAGTTCCTCCTCAGTGATAGGGGCCTCAAGGCTCTCCCTATCTGCCTCATTCAGTCTCGGCAGATCCAGACCCTCCAAGAAAGTCAATGTATCCTCGACCGATTCACCAAAACGGGAGGAATATAAGTCTGCATAGAAGTCCGCAAAAGCCCTCAAAATCTCAGGTGTTTCCGTTATTCTACTTCCGCTTACAGGTTCCAATGAATGTATATATGAAGAACCTCTCTGAGCAGCAGCCACCAACGACAGCATATGTCCCACTGTTTCCCCCTCCTGATAAAACAGCACTCTTTGAAATTCCCGCTTCCTCTCAGCTTTGTCCAACAGAATTTTTTCCAAATGATTTTGTGCATTTTTCATCCTTTTCCCTGCTTCGGGAGTTCCCAGTGTAGCCATTCCATCCTCTGCCTCTTTCAACTCCTCAACTGCCGCCTTTTCTGCCTCCCTCGTCCTCCGCTTACACCTACTAATGTCCCTAAACAGTAGTCCTCTCAGATACGCCTTCATTGTGTCCCAAATCGTAAGGGCGTCTGTGCTTCCATCATTTAAGACAAAGAATTCCGCCACCTCCCGTCCTATACTTTCCAATTCAATACTCTGTAGCCAATTAGGATGAATCTTCCATTCTCTCCCACTTAGCGAGCGTGCCCCCTCCAATCTAACCTCTACCTCAATTGGACTATGGTCCGATAAGGCCCTTGGCAGGTATCTCACCTCCCCAACCAGTGTGTCTAAGATCCTGTTACCCAGAGCCATATCAATTCTAGAGAGCGTGGCATGCGCTGATGAATAACATGAGTACCCTCTCTCCCCAATATGTCTGACCCTCCAAAGATCAATCAAACCTATCTCCTGTATATAGGTGCCAAATGTTGTGATGTGCCCCTCCGATCTGTTCTGGGTGTTTTATTTTTGTCCCAATAATCATCACAGATGTTATTTAGGTCCCCGATAATCATCAACGGTGTCGGCCCCCATCTTTCCACTCGCTCCATTACTTCTCTAATCTTTCTGCTAGAGTATGGAGGCGGAATATACACCGCAGCCACGCACATCATCACTCCATACAATATACACTGTATTAGTACATACTGCCCATCCACATCCACACATACCTTCACCTCCTCATACTGAACTCCCGCTGGAACCAAGATTGAGACTCCTCTGGCATATGTGGAGAAAGTAGAGTGATATCCCTTCTGAATCCACCGTCTATTTAAGACATCCACCTTTTCCCTTACCAAATGCGTCTCCAGCAAGCATATCATTGAGGCCCGTTGGTCTCTTGCATATTGCAAACTCGCGGCCTGTCTGGATTTTTCCCCTAGGCCTCTCACATTCCAGCACAAAATCTTAAAACGGGTCCCCATCAATTGACTCATCTTCACTAAGAGTATCATCATTCTTGAGCACGAGCTGTCTAACTTCCCTTACCCCCCCTCTCCCAACTCCCCCTCCCACCTTTCCCCCCTCAAACTATCCATTCCACCTCTTTTCAAGAGTGGGGCATCATCGCCCATAGCGAACACTCCGTTTGGCATTACCTTCCCAACCCTCTTCCCACCACCGTACATAGCAGGATTCTATGCTTTTTGAAAAACAACATATCTCAAAATTGTAAAAAAAAAAACATAGAATTGTCAACACACGCAAGAAGCCTGCAAACACTTATAATATGCCGCTTACCCTTCCTTCCCCTTTCCCAACAGCCATTACAACATCACTTTAACTTTAACTGATTACAATCCAGCTCCCTCCTTCACCACCCATATCCCCTGAGTTGTCAATCACAAGACTCTTTACCAACTGACAGAGAAGAAAACACATTCAGACTCTTCCCACAGTTTCACTCTCCTTTTCCTTTAAGCCTTTTAACATTAATATCGATCCACTGAGTAGCCTCCTCCGGCTTCTGAAAAAAGTGAATTTTATCAAACGCCACCACCCTCAGTCTTGCTGGAAACATCATGGAGTACTGCACTCCCAGCTCCCTCAGCTGTCTCTTGACACCCGTGAACATCATCCGTTGTTTCTGCACCAGAGCAGAATAGTCCGGGTAGATGGCAATCCTTTGGCCTTCAACTGTCAGATCCGTCATGTCTCTGGCCTTCCTCAGGATAATGTCTCTGTCTCTATAATTTAGAATTTTGGCAAGCATGGTACGGGGATTCGCTCCAGGGACAGGTGGTTTCGGTGGGACCCTATGCGCTCTCTCTACCGCGAACACTTTTGTTAGCGCCATATCTCCAAAAGTCTCTAACAGCCAGTTTTCAATATATTCAGTTGGATTCCTCCCTTCTGCTTTTTCAGGGATGCCCACTATGCGTATATTATTTCTTCTGGACCTGTTCTCAAGGTCCTCATTTTTAGCAGCCAATTCAGCTATTGCTTGAGTGAACTTTTTCTCTGCTTTTTGCAGCTGCACTATATGGTCTTCTGCAGTGCTCACTCTCTCCTCTACCTCCCCCACACATTTGTCAATCTTCTGCATGGCTGCGTTTATCTGGGCTGTGTCTCCCTTAACCTCCTGTATCTGTAAAGTCAGAGACTGTTTACATGAAGAAACCAGCGTAAAAACGTCTCTCAAGGTAGGCTCTTCTGGCGCCATTTCCTCAGGTCCCCCTTCTGCCACCGCCATATTGCTCTCCTTTCTCCCCTGTTGTACCTCATGCTTTCCTGCTGGGCTCTCCTCCTCCTCCTCCTCGGTATCCGCTCCGGCTCCCTCCTCTGCGGCCTCCGCTCTCGCAAACTGCTGGAGCTTTGCCGCCACCTCCATACGCTTCCTACATGCGGCGTTCTCCTTATCCGCCTTCTCCCTTGTATCGGCGCCATCTTGGATTGCGCCTGCATCTCCGGCTCCCGCGTCCTTCTGCCTTCTCCTAGTCATGGTCTCCGGTTCCAGCGCTACCGCTCAGCACCGCCGGACTCTCCAAGTCTCCCCGCAGCCGGTAAGCCCCCTCAGGAACCGATCAGCGGCGGCTCTGCAGGATTCTTTAATGTACGGCAGTGGGAGCTCTCAGCCGCACGTCCGCTCACATGGACACTCAGGCCACGCCCCCCTTTACCTAAAATTCTTGTTTTGTATTGTCAGTATTTAGAAAGAGACCGGAGCTTCTTGTACATCAAAAGGTACCATGAAATTGTTGAGCACAGTGGAATCTTTTCATTTTCTTCATTATTTCCCTTACTTATAATTAATTGAAGGGAAATGTTGCAGCATTGATGGGATTGTTCTTGCCAATTTGCACAATTGTAACGTAACAAAGTATTTTTCTTGTAGGTGGTGAGAAGCAGATTCAGAAAAAGCAGTCTGTAGACAGCACAGTGCCACATGAAGGCGCCGTGTGCATTGTCAAGCCTTGTACTGGACAAGAAAGTAAGTGTTTCTTCCAAATATCAGAACCTCCAGATGATCCTCCGCTCTGATTGCCTCTTGCTATTTCTTTGAGCTGCTCTGAATATATCATTAATACCTGAGAGTCTGCCTTTTTTTTATTTTTGCTTTAGTTCTTGTGTTTTCCTGGAAAATGAAAGTAAATTCTTCAAAATCAGTAGAAATGCAAGTCATGACTAGACCGCTCCAGAATGACCAAAATATGGAAAATAAACTTCTAATGTTTTTTTAGACATAGTTTAAAAGTGTTGTCCTGGACTTTTATACCTTAAGGATAAGCCATCAATATCTTACCTGTGGCGGTGCGACATATGGTATTCCTGCTGATGAGCTGTTTCTGGATGTGATCACTTGTAAAGGTGCACACCGTACCTCCATCTTCTGCATAAGAGCCGTGGCTGGGCACAGCACATTAGCCCTCTATTTCAATCAGTAGATGGGTAGATGTGCAGTACCTGGCCACAGCCACTGTCAAGTTGATGACGCTGTGTAGTTCCACACCACAACTGAGCACATCTGGCCAGCGCCAGTACACAACTGATTGGTGGGTGGTGTCACAATCAATCAGATATGGATGGCCTAACCAAGGGTGTAGGCCATCAGTATAAAAAAATAGTGGACAAGCTCTTTAACTGAATCTAAGATGACGAATAACACCCGCCTCTGGAGGAAGAGTTATTTTACCATATTTACTTTGAAATGGTCTGTTTATAATGAGATAATGGAACTGATGAGAAAAAAATACAATGTCCACTCATAAAACTATTCAAAAAATGTACTTTAGTCTGACACAATGTTGCAGTTCTTTAATCCCTCTGATTGTGGGGCAATGACATGTCTCAGATGAACCACGTAACTTTTTTCTACTCCATGTTTTTTCTACTCCTTTCTCATAAGGAGTATTACATTCTGAGGCATTATGGCATATCAAAAGTAAGCGCCACAAATGTCTGGGAGGTACTGGTTCCGCAAGAGCTCTTACATTACTGATTTATGAATAGCTAAGAGAAACGGAGATGTGGAAGATACACTCGCTCCTGTGATCAAACAGGCAGTGAAATGTATTCACTCACAGAAAGGAACGGCTGCAAGCCCCTTTATACTTTCTTGGCCAGGAACTTCGTTTTGTGCTGACCATGAACTGGAGCAGCTTTCCATAATCAGACACAGCCATTACATAGTGCATAGCAGTGGCACAGGAAGTTTTTTTGTTTGTTTTTTAAACACATCCATTTGTGGAATTTGGTATTATTCCAAGGTTAAGAAGTATTACGTTCTGAGGCATCATGGCATATCAAAAGTAAACACTATAAATCTCTGGGAGGTGTTGGTTCTGAAAGAGCTTGTACGTCACTGATTTATGATGAGCTAAGCGGACTAAACATGCAGCAGAAACACTCGCTCCTGTGATAAAACAGCCGGCAAAATGTGTTACCTCACAGAAAGAAACCACTGCAAACCTCTGCTGTGTCGTCTTTATACTTTCTTAGCCAGGAGCTGTGGTATGTGTCGACCATGAACTTGAGCATCTTTTCATAGTGAGACACAGCAATTACATAGCAGCAGCACAGGAACTTTTTTTTAACCCCTCCATTTGTGAAACTTAGTATTATTCCAACATCTATTGATTAACATGTACGTCGTTCATGGAACAACTACTGTAAGTCCACTAAAGGGACTAAACACTATATATATAAAATTTTGAATCTCCTCCTTCTTCTATATGTCAAAATAAAAACTTACCTGTTACCATATAGAGAGCAAAAGAAGCCCTCATATGGCTATGCCATAACTATCTTCAAAAGTTATCACCCTTGGAAGAAAGAGCGGAAAAAACAAAAGCGCAACAGTGAAAATTGGTCACAGCAGGAAGGGGCTTCACTCAGAAAAAATTTTGGCTCAACTTTGACACAGTCAGTCAATTAATACCGTATTTTTCTGACTATAAGACGCTTTTTTGTTCCCCCAAATTTCGGGGGAAAGTGGGGGGGTGCGTCTTATAATCCGAATCTGTGTGCTGTGCTGTAGAGGAGGGGTAGAAGCTCTGGAGTGGTGTCAGGGGGCTGGAGTGGGCTGGCTGTGGGCTGCAGAGACAGCGGGAGGTCCTGTGCTCCCGCTCATTAGCCTCATGTAATATTCACTGCACCTGCTGTCCATCACCTTGGTGCTGAAGCTGATTCACAGGGGAGCAGCGAATATTACATGTGCCTGCATCCCACCCCCCCCTTCCCCCCCTCACATCATGGATATGGCCCCGTCACTCTTATATGCCCCCCCCTGTGCTGCTGGCAGGCACATGATAAAATAACAAACCCTTAACTCACCTTCTGATGATGGCTCCGTGCTCACAGCTCCTCGGTTGTGCTTCCTGTGTCTGTGCTGACATCTGATCATGTGATCGGCACAGCACAGTGATGACATCACTGTGTGCCCACGTCACATGATCCGATGCCTGGGAAACAGGAAGCGCAACCGAGGAGCTGAGAGCACAGAGCCATCATCTGAAAGTGAGTTAAGTGTATGTTATTTTATCATGTGTCTTCCAGCAGCACAGGGGGGGGGGATGTGTCTTCCAGCAGCACAGGGGGGGGATGTGTCTTCCAGCAGCACAGGGGTGGCATGTGTCTTCCAGCAGCACAGAGGGGGGGGCATGTGTCTTCCAGCAGCACAGGGGGGGAGGATGTGTCTTCCAGCAGCACAGGGGGGGGGGGGATGTGTCTTCCAGCAGCACAGGGGGGGGGGGATGTGTCTTCCAGCAGCACAGAGGGGGGGGCATGTGTCTTCCAGCAGCACAGGGGGGGGGATGTGTCTTCCAGCAGCACAGGGGGGGGGATGTGTCTTCCAGCAGCACAGGGGTGGCATGTGTCTTCCAGCAGCACAGGGGGGGGGGGATGTGTCTTCCAGCAGCACAGGGGGGGGGGGGGGGGGATGTGTTGTGAATTCTGTGGCTGAGTTCACTTCTGTGGTCACAAGTGGTATTGCAGGCTCTGGGCTTCCTCCCTCAGGTGTTTTGGTGAGCTCGTTGGCTGCCTTGCTATTTAGCTCCACCTGAGTCTGTCTTCCTTGCTCCTTGTCAATGTTCCAGTGTTGGATCTGAGCTACTGCATCTTTCCTTGGGCCTGCTGCTCTGCTAGATAAGTGCTTCTAGTTTGTTTTCTGTTTTTTCTGTCCAGCTTGCTATTAACTTTTGCTGGAAGCTCTGAGAAGCAAAGGGGTGCACCGCCGTGCTGTTAGTTCGGCACGGTGGGTCTTTTTGCCCCTTTGCGTGGTTTTCGTTTTAGGGTTTTTTGTAGACTGCATAGTTCTCTTTGCTATCCTCGCTCTGTCTAGAATATCGGGCCTCACTTTGCTGAATCTATTTCATTCCTACGTTTGTCTTTTCATCTTGCTAACAGTCATTATATGTGGGGGGCTGCCTATTCCTTTGGGGTATTTCTCTGAGGTAAGTCAGGCTTGTATTTCTATCTTCAGGCTAGTCAGCTCCTCAGGCAGTGCCGAGTTGCATAGGTAGTGATAGGCGCAATCCACTGCTGCTTATAGTTGTGTGAGGATAGATCAGGTACTGTAGTCTACAGAGATTCCACGTCTCAGAGCTCGTCCTATTGTTTTTGGTTATTGCCAGATCTCTGTATGTGCGCTGATTACTGCACGCTGTGTTGCCTGATTGCCAGCCATAACAGTACAAGGAGCCACACCAATGATTCCCAATAGAGGGAAAAAAGAAATCCTGACATCATTTTTTTTTCTTAGCTCTGTCTTCAGTCTTTTTTTTCCCCTAGACATTAGAGTGCTTCAGGACACAGCTGTGGACATGGATATTCAGGCTCTGTGCTCCTCAATGGATAATCTCGTTGTAAATGTACAAAAGATTCAAGATACTATTGATCAGAAATCGATGCTAGAACCAAGAATTCCGATTCCTGATTTGTTTTTTGGTGACAGAACTAAGTTCCTGAGCTTCAGAAATAATTGTAAGCTATTTTTGGCCTTGAAACCTCATTCTTCTGGTAATCCTATTCAACAGGTTTTGATTATTATTTCTTTTTTGCGCGGCGACCCACAGGACTGGGCGTTTTCTCTTGCACCAGGAGATTCTGCATTGAGTAATGTTGATGCATTTTTCCAGGCGCTGGGATTGCTTTACGATGAGCCTAATTCAGTGGATCAGGCTGAGAAAAATCTGCTGGCTTTATGCCAGGGTCAGGATGATGTAGAAGTATATTGTCAGAAATTTAGGAAGTGGTCAGTACTCACTCTGTGGAATGAATCTGCACTAGCGGCTTTGTTCAGAAAGGGTCTCTCTGAAGCTCTTAAGGATGTAATGGTGGGATTTCCTATGCCTGCTGGTTTGAATGAGTCTATGTCCTTGGCCATTCAGATCGGTCGTCGCTTGCGCGAGCGTAAATCTGTGCACCATCTGGCGGTATTGTCTGAGAGTAAACCTGAGCCTATGCAGTGCGACAGGACTATGACTAAAGTAGAACGGCAAGAACACAGACGTCTGAACAGACTGTGTTTCTATTGTGGTGATTCTACTCATGCTATTTCTAATTGTCCTAAACGCACTAGGCGGTTCGATAGCTCTGCCGTTATTGGTACTGTACAGTCCAAATTCCTTTTGTCCATTACCTTAATGTGCTCTTTGTCATCGTATTCTGTCATGGCGTTTGTGGATTCAGGCGCTGCCCTGAATCTGATGGATTTGGATTATGCTAAACGTTGTGGATTTTTCTTGGAGCCTTTGCGGTGTCCTATTCCGTTGAGAGGAATTGATGCTACACCTTTGGCCAAGAATAAGCCTCAGTACTGGGCCCAGCTGACCATGTGCATGGCTCCTGCACATCAGGAAGTTATTCGCTTTCTGGTACTGCATAATTTGCATGATGTGGTCGTGTTGGGGTTGCCATGGCTACAAACCCATAATCCAGTATTGGATTGGAACTCTATGTCGGTAACCAGCTGGGGTTGTCAGGGAGTACATGGTGATGTTCCATTTTTGTCTATTTCGTCATCCATTCCTTCTGACATCCCAGAGTTCTTGTCGGACTTTCAGGATGTATTTGATGAGTCCAAGTCTGATGCCCTACCTCCGCATAGGAATTGTGATTGTGCTATCGATTTGATTCCTGGTAGTAAATTCCCTAAGGGTCGTTTATTTAATTTGTCCGTACCTGAACACACCGCTATGCGCAGTTATGTGAAGGAGTCCCTGGAGAAGGGACATATTCGCCCATCGTCGTCACCATTGGGAGCAGGGTTCTTTTTTGTAGCCAAGAAGGATGGTTCGCTAAGACCGTGTATTGATTACCGCCTTCTTAATAAGATCACTGTTAAGTTTCAGTATCCCTTGCCATTGATTTCTGACTTGTTTGCTCGGATTAAGGGGGCTAGTTGGTTTACTAAGGGTATGTTCACACGTTCAGGATTTCCATCCTTTTTTTTTCCTGACTGTTTTTTAAAAAACTGCAGCTCTTGGCAGAAAACGCAGGTCCTTTTTTTGGTCCTTTTTTGGTCCGTTTTTGATGCGTTTTTTGATGCGTTTTTTGATGCGTTTTTTTGATGCAGTTTTCTAGCCAGAGTCTGTGTGTTTTCTAGGAATTTTTTTAGGGTTAAAATGGCTGAAAATACCCTAACCCTACCCCTACCCCTAACCCTACCCCTAACCCTACCCCTAACCCTAACCCTACCCCTAACCCTAACCCTAACCCTACCCCTAACCCTACCCCTACCCCTATTCTAACCTTAGTGAAAAAAAAAAAAAAAAATTCTTTATTTTTTTTATTGTCCCTACCTATGGGGGTGACAAAGGGGGGGGGTGTCATTTACTATTTTTTTATTTTGATCACTGAGATAGGTTATATCTCAGTGATCAAAATGCACTTTGGAGCGAATCTGCCGGCCGGCAGATTCGGCGGGCGCACTGCGCATGCGCCCGCCATTTTGCAAGATGGCGGCGCCCAGGGAGAAGACGGCCGGACGGACACCGGGACGCCGGGTGAGTATAAGGGGGGGAGATTAGGGCACGGGGGGGGCATCAGAGCACTGGGGGGGGGGCATCGGAGCACTGGGGGGGGGCATCGGAGCACGGGGGGGCGGGATCGGAACACGGGGGGGGCAGCCACACTCCGCCCACGCACTTCCGCCCGCTCCCCGCACTTCCTGCTGCAGCGGTTCTGCACATCAAATCGCAGTAAAACCCGCAGATATATTTTTGATCTGCGGGTTTTACTGCGGTTTGGACCTCACAATGGAGGTCTATGGGTGCAGAACCGCTGCGGCTCCGGAAAAAGAATTGACATGCTCCTTCTTTTTTCCGGGAGCTATTCAGCGCGTCTTTTTTTTAACAATTTCCGGACCATGTGCACAGTGTGTCCTGTTTTCCATAGGGTACAGTGTACTGTACCCTGCATGGAAAACAGCTGCGGAACCGCAGCGGCAAAACCGCCGCGGTTCCGCGGTAAAAAACGCACTGTGTGAACATGGCCTAAGATTGATCTTCGTGGTGCGTATAATCTGGTGAGAATCAGGCAGGGAGATGAATGGAAAACGGCATTTAATACGCCCGAGGGTCATTTTGAGTATCTGGTGATGCCGTTCGGACTTGCCAATGCTCCATCTGTTTTTCAGTCTTTTATGCATGACATTTTCCGTGAGTATCTGGATAAATTCTTGATTGTTTACTTGGATGACATTTTGATCTTCTCAGATGATTGGGAGTCTCATGTGAAGCAAGTCAGAATGGTTTTCCAGGTACTGCGTGCTAATTCCTTGTTCGTGAAGGGATCAAAGTGTCTCTTCGGTGTGCAGAAAGTTTCATTTTTGGGGTTCATCTTTTCCCCTTCTACTATCGAGATGGATCCGGTTAAGGTTCAGGCCATCCAGGATTGGACTCAGCCGACATCTCTAAAAAGTCTGCAGAAATTCCTGGGCTTTGCTAATTTTTATCGTCGCTTCATCTGTAATTTTTCTAGCATTGCCAGACCATTGACCGATTTGACCAAGAAGGGTGCTGATTTGGTTAATTGGTCTTCTGCTGCCGTGGAAGCTTTTCAGGAGTTGAAGCGTCGTTTTTGCTGTGCCCCTGTGTTGTGTCAACCTGATGTTTCTCTTCCGTTCCAGGTCGAGGTTGATGCTTCTGAGATTGGTGCAGGGGCGGTTTTGTCACAGAGAGGTTCTGGTTGCTCAGTGTTCAAACCATGTGCTTTCTTTTCCAGGAAATTTTCTGCTGCTGAGCGTAATTATGATGTGGGCAACCGAGAGTTGCTGGCCATGAAGTGGGCATTCGAGGAGTGGCGTCATTGGCTTGAGGGTGCTAAGCATCGCGTGGTGGTTTTGACTGATCATAAGAACCTTACTTATCTTGAGTCTGCCAAGCGCTTGAATCCTAGACAGGCCCGTTGGTCGTTATTTTTTGCTCGTTTTGATTTTGTGATTTCATACCTTCCGGGCTCTAAAAATGTGAAGGCGGATGCTCTGTCTAGGAGTTTTGTGCCCGACTCTCCGGGGTTATCTGAGCCGGCGAGTATCCTCAAGGAAGGAGTCATTGTGTCTGCCATCTCCCCTGATTTGCGGAGAGTGTTGCAGAAATTTCAGGCTAATAAACCTGATTGTTGTCCGGCCGAGAAACTGTTCGTCCCTGATAGGTGGACTAGTAAAGTTATCTCTGAACTTCATTGTTCGGTGCTGGCCGGTCATCCAGGAATCTTTGGTACCAGGGAGTTGGTTGCTAGATCCTTCTGGTGGCCATCTCTGTCACGGGATGTGCGTGCTTTTGTGCAGTCCTGTGGAATTTGTGCTAGGGCTAAGCCCTGCTGTTCACGTGCCAGTGGGTTGCTTGTGCCCTTGCCGGTCCCGAAGAGGCCTTGGACACATATTTCGATGGATTTCATTTCTGACCTTCCCGTTTCTCAAAAAATGTCGGTCATTTGGGTGGTCTGTGATCGCTTTTCTAAAATGGTCCATCTGGTGCCCTTGGTTAAATTGCCTTCCTCCTCTGATTTGGTGCCTTTGTTCTTCCAGCATGTGGTTCGTTTACATGGCATTCCTGAGAATATTGTTTCTGACAGAGGTTCCCAGTTTGTCTCGAGGTTCTGGCGAGCCTTTTGTGGTAGGATGGGCATTGACCTATCTTTCTCCTCGGCCTTCCATCCTCAGACTAATGGCCAGACCGAACGAACCAATCAGACCTTGGAAACATATCTGAGATGTTTTGTTTCCGCTGACCAGGATGATTGGGTGTCATTTTTGCCGTTGGCTGAGTTCGCCCTTAATAATCGGGCCAACTCGGCTACCTTGGTCTCTCCATTTTTCTGCAATTCTGGGTTCCATCCTCGTTTCTCTTCAGGACAGGTTGAGTCTTCGGACTGTCCTGGTGTGGATTCTGTGGTGGACAGGTTGCAGCAGATCTGGACTCAGGTAGTGGACAATTTGACCTTGTCCCAGGAGAAGGCTCAGCTTTTCGCTAATCGCAGACGCCGTGTGGGACCCCGACTTCGTGTTGGGGATCTGGTTTGGTTATCTTCTCGTCATATTCCTATGAAGGTTTCCTCTCCTAAATTTAAACCTCGTTTTATTGGTCCGTATAGGATTTCTGAGATTCTCAATCCGGTGTCTTTTCGTCTGACCCTCCCAGACTCCTTTTCCATACATAATGTATTCCATAGGTCGTTGTTGAGGAGATACGTGGCACCTATGGTTCCATCTGTGGAGCCTCCTGCCCCTGTTTTGGTGGAGGGGGAATTGGAGTATATTGTGGAGAAGATTTTGGATTCTCGTGTCTCTAGACGGAAACTCCAGTATCTGGTCAAATGGAAGGGTTATGCTCAGGAAGATAATTCCTGGGTTTTTGCCTCTGATGTCCATGCCCCAGATCTTGTTCGTGCCTTTCATGTGGCTCATCCTGGTCGGCCTGGGGGTTCTGGTGAGGGTTCGGTGACCCCTCCTCAAGGGGGGGGTACTGTTGTAAATTCTGTGGCTGAGTTCACTTCTGTGGTCACAAGTGGTATTGCAGTCTCTGGGCTTCCTCCCTCAGGTGTTTTGGTGAGCTCGTTGGCTGCCTTGCTATTTAGCTCCACCTGAGTCTGTCTTCCTTGCTCCTTGTCAATGTTCCAGTGTTGGATCTGAGCTACTGCATCTTTCCTTGGGCCTGCTGCTCTGCTAGATAAGTGCTTCTAGTTTGTTTTCTGTTTTTTCTGTCCAGCTTGCTATTAACTTTTGCTGGAAGCTCTGAGAAGCAAAGGGGTGCACCGCCGTGCTGTTAGTTCGGCACGGTGGGTCTTTTTGCCCCTTTGCGTGGTTTTCGTTTTAGGGTTTTTTGTAGACTGCATAGTTCTCTTTGCTATCCTCGCTCTGTCTAGAATATCGGGCCTCACTTTGCTGAATCTATTTCATTCCTACGTTTGTCTTTTCATCTTGCTAACAGTCATTATATGTGGGGGGCTGCCTATTCCTTTGGGGTATTTCTCTGAGGTAAGTCAGGCTTGTATTTCTATCTTCAGGCTAGTCAGCTCCTCAGGCAGTGCCGAGTTGCATAGGTAGTCCTATTGTTTTTGGTTATTGCCAGATCTCTGTATGTGCGCTGATTACTGCACGCTGTGTTGCCTGATTGCCAGCCATAACAGGGATGTGTCTTCCAGCAGCACAGAGGGGGGGGCATGTGTCTTCCAGCAGCACAGGGGTGGCATGTGTCTTCCAGCAGCACAGGGGTGGCATGTGTCTTCCAGCAGCACAGGGGGGGGGGATGTGTCTTCCAGCAGCACAGGGGTGGCATGTGTCTTCCAGCAGCACTGAGGGGGGGGCATGTGTCTTCCAGCAGCACAGGGGGGGGGGCATGTGTCTTCCAGCAGCACAGGGGGGGGGGGGGATGTGTCTTCCAGCAGCACAGGGGGGGGGATGTGTCTTCCAGCAGCACAGGGGGGGGGGGGGATGTGTCTTCCAGCAGCACAGGGGTGGCATGTGTCTTCCAGCAGCACAGAGGGGGGGGGGCATGTGTCTTCCAGCAGCACAGGGGGGGGGATGTGTCTTCCAGCAGCACAGGGGGGGGGGGATGTGTCTTCCAGCAGCACAGGGGTGGCATGTGTCTTCCAGCAGCACAGAGGGGGGGGCATGTGTCTTCCAGCAGCACAGGGGGGGATGTGTCTTCCAGCAGCACAGGGGGGGGGATGTGTCTTCCAGCAGCACAGGGGTGGCATGTGTCTTCCAGCAGCACAGAGGGGGGGGCATGTGTCTTCCAGCAGCACAGGGGGGGGGGGATGTGTCTTCCAGCAGCACAGGGGGGGGGGGATGTGTCTTCCAGCAGCACAGGGGTGGCATGTGTCTTCCAGCAGCACAGGGGTGGCATGTGTCTTCCAGCAGCACGGGGGTGGCATGTGTCTTCCAGCAGCACAGGTGGGGGGATGTGTCTTCCAGCAGCACAGGGGGGGGGGATGTGTCTTCCAGCAGCACAGGGGTGGCATGTGTCTTCCAGCAGCACAGGGGTGGCATGTGTCTTCCAGCAGCACAGAGGGGGGGGCATGTGTCTTCCAGCAGCACAGGGGTGGCATGTGTCTTCCAGCAGCACAGAGGGGGGGGCATGTGTCTTCCAGCAGCACAGGGGTGGCATGTGTCTTCCAGCAGCACAGGGGTGGCATGTGTCTTCCAGCAGCACAGGGGTGGCATGTGTCTTCCAGCAGCACAGGTGGGGGGATGTGTCTTCCAGCAGCACAGGGGGGGGGGATGTGTCTTCCAGCAGCACAGGGGGGGGATGTGTCTTCCAGCAGCACAGGGGGGGGGGATGTGTCTTCCAGCAGCACAGGGGTGGCATGTGTCTTCCAGCAGCACAGGGGTGGCATGTGTCTTCCAGCAGCACAGAGGGGGGGGCATGTGTCTTCCAGCAGCATAGGGGTGGCATGTGTCTTCCAGCAGCACAGGGGGGGGGATGTGTCTTCCAGCAGCACAGGGGGGGGGGATGTGTCTTCCAGCAGCACAGGGGGGGGGGGATGTGTCTTCCAGCAGCACAGGGGTGGCATGTGTCTTCCAGCAGCACAGGGGTGGCATGTGTCTTCCAGCAGCACAGGGGTGGCATGTGTCTTCCAGCAGCACAGGGGTGGCATGTGTCTTCCAGCAGCACAGGGGTGGCATGTCTTCCAGCAGCACAGAGGGGGGGGGGATGTGTCTTCCAGCAGCACAGAGGGGGGGGGGGATGTGTCTTCCAGCAGCACAGGGGGGGGGGATGTGTCTTCCAGCAGCACAGGGGTGGCATGTGTCTTCCGGCAGCACAGGGGTGGCATGTGTTCCAGCAGCACAGAGGGGGGGGGGATGTGTCTTCCAGCAGCACAGGGGGGGGGGATGTGTCTTCCAGCAGCACAGGGGTGGCATGTGTCTTCCAGCAGCACGGGGGGGGGGGGGGATGTGTCTTCCAGCAGCACAGGGGTGGCATGTGTCTTCCAGCAGCACAGGGGGGGGGGATGTGTCTTCCAGCAGCACAGGGGTGGCATGTGTCTTCCAGCAGCACTGAGGGGGGGGCATGTGTCTTCCAGCAGCACAGGGGGGGGGGCATGTGTCTTCCAGCAGCACAGGGGGGGGGGGGATGTGTCTTCCAGCAGCACAGGGGGGGGGATGTGTCTTCCAGCAGCACAGGGGGGGGGGGATGTGTCTTCCAGCAGCACAGGGGTGGCATGTGTCTTCCAGCAGCACAGAGGGGGGGGGGCATGTGTCTTCCAGCAGCACAGGGGGGGGGATGTGTCTTCCAGCAGCACAGGGGGGGGGGGATGTGTCTTCCAGCAGCACAGGGGTGGCATGTGTCTTCCAGCAGCACAGAGGGGGGGGCATGTGTCTTCCAGCAGCACAGGGGGGGATGTGTCTTCCAGCAGCACAGGGGGGGGGATGTGTCTTCCAGCAGCACAGGGGTGGCATGTGTCTTCCAGCAGCACAGAGGGGGGGGCATGTGTCTTCCAGCAGCACAGGGGGGGGGGGGATGTGTCTTCCAGCAGCACAGGGGGGGGGGGATGTGTCTTCCAGCAGCACAGGGGTGGCATGTGTCTTCCAGCAGCACAGGGGTGGCATGTGTCTTCCAGCAGCACGGGGGTGGCATGTGTCTTCCAGCAGCACAGGTGGGGGGATGTGTCTTCCAGCAGCACAGGGGGGGGGGATGTGTCTTCCAGCAGCACAGGGGTGGCATGTGTCTTCCAGCAGCACAGGGGTGGCATGTGTCTTCCAGCAGCACAGAGGGGGGGGCATGTGTCTTCCAGCAGCACAGGGGTGGCATGTGTCTTCCAGCAGCACAGAGGGGGGGGCATGTGTCTTCCAGCAGCACAGGGGTGGCATGTGTCTTCCAGCAGCACAGGGGTGGCATGTGTCTTCCAGCAGCACAGGGGTGGCATGTGTCTTCCAGCAGCACAGGTGGGGGGATGTGTCTTCCAGCAGCACAGGGGGGGGGGATGTGTCTTCCAGCAGCACAGGGGGGGGATGTGTCTTCCAGCAGCACAGGGGGGGGGGATGTGTCTTCCAGCAGCACAGGGGTGGCATGTGTCTTCCAGCAGCACAGGGGTGGCATGTGTCTTCCAGCAGCACAGAGGGGGGGGCATGTGTCTTCCAGCAGCATAGGGGTGGCATGTGTCTTCCAGCAGCACAGGGGGGGGGATGTGTCTTCCAGCAGCACAGGGGGGGGGGATGTGTCTTCCAGCAGCACAGGGGGGGGGGGATGTGTCTTCCAGCAGCACAGGGGTGGCATGTGTCTTCCAGCAGCACAGGGGTGGCATGTGTCTTCCAGCAGCACAGGGGTGGCATGTGTCTTCCAGCAGCACAGGGGTGGCATGTGTCTTCCAGCAGCACAGGGGTGGCATGTCTTCCAGCAGCACAGAGGGGGGGGGGATGTGTCTTCCAGCAGCACAGAGGGGGGGGGGGATGTGTCTTCCAGCAGCACAGGGGGGGGGGGATGTGTCTTCCAGCAGCACAGGGGTGGCATGTGTCTTCCGGCAGCACAGGGGTGGCATGTGTTCCAGCAGCACAGGGGGGGGGGGATGTGTCTTCCAGCAGCACAGGGGGGGGGGATGTGTCTTCCAGCAGCACAGGGGTGGCATGTGTCTTCCAGCAGCACGGGGGGGGGGGGGGGGATGTGTCTTCCAGCAGCACAGGGGTGGCATGTGTCTTCCAGCAGCACAGGGGTGGCATGTGTCTTCCAGCAGCACAGGGGTGGCATGTGTCTTCCAGCAGCACTGAGGGGGGGGCATGTGTCTTCCAGCAGCACAGGGGGGGGGGCATGTGTCTTCCAGCAGCACAGGGGGGGGGGGGGATGTGTCTTCCAGCAGCACAGGGGGGGGGATGTGTCTTCCAGCAGCACAGGGGGGGGGGGATGTGTCTTCCAGCAGCACAGGGGTGGCATGTGTCTTCCAGCAGCACAGAGGGGGGGGGGCATGTGTCTTCCAGCAGCACAGGGGGGGGGATGTGTCTTCCAGCAGCACAGGGGGGGGGGGATGTGTCTTCCAGCAGCACAGGGGTGGCATGTGTCTTCCAGCAGCACAGAGGGGGGGGCATGTGTCTTCCAGCAGCACAGGGGGGGATGTGTCTTCCAGCAGCACAGGGGGGGGGATGTGTCTTCCAGCAGCACAGGGGTGGCATGTGTCTTCCAGCAGCACAGAGGGGGGGGCATGTGTCTTCCAGCAGCACAGGGGGGGGGGGGATGTGTCTTCCAGCAGCACAGGGGGGGGGGGATGTGTCTTCCAGCAGCACAGGGGTGGCATGTGTCTTCCAGCAGCACAGGGGTGGCATGTGTCTTCCAGCAGCACGGGGGTGGCATGTGTCTTCCAGCAGCACAGGTGGGGGGATGTGTCTTCCAGCAGCACAGGGGGGGGGGATGTGTCTTCCAGCAGCACAGGGGTGGCATGTGTCTTCCAGCAGCACAGGGGTGGCATGTGTCTTCCAGCAGCACAGAGGGGGGGGCATGTGTCTTCCAGCAGCACAGGGGTGGCATGTGTCTTCCAGCAGCACAGAGGGGGGGGCATGTGTCTTCCAGCAGCACAGGGGTGGCATGTGTCTTCCAGCAGCACAGGGGTGGCATGTGTCTTCCAGCAGCACAGGGGTGGCATGTGTCTTCCAGCAGCACAGGTGGGGGGATGTGTCTTCCAGCAGCACAGGGGGGGGGGATGTGTCTTCCAGCAGCACAGGGGGGGGATGTGTCTTCCAGCAGCACAGGGGGGGGGGATGTGTCTTCCAGCAGCACAGGGGTGGCATGTGTCTTCCAGCAGCACAGGGGTGGCATGTGTCTTCCAGCAGCACAGAGGGGGGGGCATGTGTCTTCCAGCAGCATAGGGGTGGCATGTGTCTTCCAGCAGCACAGGGGGGGGGATGTGTCTTCCAGCAGCACAGGGGGGGGGGATGTGTCTTCCAGCAGCACAGGGGGGGGGGGATGTGTCTTCCAGCAGCACAGGGGTGGCATGTGTCTTCCAGCAGCACAGGGGTGGCATGTGTCTTCCAGCAGCACAGGGGTGGCATGTGTCTTCCAGCAGCACAGGGGTGGCATGTGTCTTCCAGCAGCACAGGGGTGGCATGTCTTCCAGCAGCACAGAGGGGGGGGGGATGTGTCTTCCAGCAGCACAGAGGGGGGGGGGGATGTGTCTTCCAGCAGCACAGGGGGGGGGGGGATGTGTCTTCCAGCAGCACAGGGGTGGCATGTGTCTTCCGGCAGCACAGGGGTGGCATGTGTTCCAGCAGCACAGGGGGGGGGGGATGTGTCTTCCAGCAGCACAGGGGGGGGGGATGTGTCTTCCAGCAGCACAGGGGTGGCATGTGTCTTCCAGCAGCACGGGGGGGGGGGGGGGGATGTGTCTTCCAGCAGCACAGGGGTGGCATGTGTCTTCCAGCAGCACAGGGGTGGCATGTGTCTTCCAGCAGCACATGGGGGGCATGTGTCTGCCAGCAGCACAGAGGGATGGGGGGGGGGGGCGTGTGTCTTCCAGCAGCACGGGGGGGGGGGGGGGGGGGGGCAGGGTGTGTGTCTTCCAGCAGCACGGGGGGAGGGCATGTGTCTGCCAGCAGCACGGGGGGGCATATTGTGACCGGGGGGAATGTTCCTGCCAGCAGCACAAGGGGAGATATTGTGACCAGGGGGGCATGTGCCTGCCAGCACAGGGGGAGCATATAGTGACCAGGGGGGCATGTGTCTGCCAGCAGCACAGGGGGGCATGTGCCAGCACAAGGATGGGGCTTATATAGATACCAGGATGAGGGACATATGATTTGTAAGACGGACACTGGAATTCTAAGACAGACCCCCCCATTTAACATTAAAAAAAAATTCTCTTTTTCTTCACCAAATTTGTGGGTGCGTCTTATGGTCCGGTGCTCTTATAGTCCGAAAAATCTGGTAAGTGGTGTAAACCTATCCCCTGACTCATCAAGGTTGGCCATGCACCATTTTTGTGCGCCCACTCACACATTCTACTCTTGTCTCTGCTGGAGTAAGATCTGTGGTGTAGCTAGCAATGTTTATCGTTCCCCCTCCCAGTCCTACCCAGTTAATCAAAACAGTGCATGCACAAATTGTGTGAGAATGCTAAGAGACACAAAATTTTAATGCTGCCTCGAGTTGCGGCAAAATTTTGGACTACGTAGTCTTCAGATTTGTCAGCTGGCATAGGCCACTGTGATAAATCTGGTGCATTATATTACTGGCTAGTCTAAGTATAAAAATAAAACCATTGTTTTGTGTCCCACAATATATAGTACACATGGATTTAATTTTCAGGAAGACTATGTAAGCCATGTAACCTGAAACCCAAAGATCTTTATCCCCACTTCATTCTACATGGACAGCATAGTAGTGTGGTGACAAGTGGCTTCACAGCAATACTGTAAACTGAATGGAGTCGTTCTGAGTAAATAACAAATCTCAGTTTTTGTAGAAAAAAAATCTCCCAGCATCGCAAACCCCTCAATT